>NC_134358.1:32368017-32668017 GCF_048569485.1 Anomaloglossus baeobatrachus
AATATATATATATATGTATAAATATATATATATATATATATGTATAAATATATATATATATATGTATAAATATATATATGTATAAATATATATATATATATATATGTATAAATATATATATGTATAAATATATATATGTATAAATATATATATATATGTATAAATATATATATATATATGTATAAATATATATATATATATGTATAAATATATATATATATATGTATAAATATATATATATATGTATAAATATATATATATATGTATAAATATATATATATATATGTATAAATATATATATATATGTATAAATATATATATATATGTATAAATATATATATATATATATATGTATAAATATATATATATATGTATAAATATATATATATATGTATAAATATATATATATATATGTATAAATATATATATATATATGTATGTGTATATATATATGTATGTGTATATGTATGTATATATGTATGTATGTATATATATGTATATATGTATGTATGTATATGTATGTATATATACCGTATGTATATATATGTATGTATATGTATGTATATAATTATAATATATAAAGTTTATATGTGCCTTTTAATTGTCCGGATGGTGTTATTTCCGCAGGGATCGGCCCCGGACATGATATACGCGCAGGCTTCCTCCCCCCTCATTATATTTGCACCGTTTCCATCCACGGTCGTTTTTCTTACACACAGAGCTACACATCAGACACTTGCGCATTGATTTTTTTTTTTTTTCGCCTCCTTCCATCTTCGCATACAGAATCTAGAAATCACTCTTATTATGCTGCCGCGAGTTACATTGTAATTGTCACGGATGAAAAATGCCGATCAGATAAGGGGTATCGCCGATCCCGGGGAAATGTGACATTTCAGGTTTGATGGCCCCGGACGCGCTGATTTAACTGTCTCGCTGATTTATTGAAGTCGATTTTAAGCCGCGGTTGGCCTTTGGGAACGGATTCCGTGTTGTTATCTGATGAACGTGAAATTCTTAAATGACTACAGGTTTTTTTTTTTCGTCTGTATAATGTGAACACATCCAGGCGGGAGGTGAAACGTGGCGTAAGCGTGATGGCGGCAATGGCACGATGTGGCCAAGGCGGGTGATGAATGTGCGGCTTGTCAGGGGGTTGTCCGATAAGCCCTATCTAAGAACAGTGATGAATGCCAGGACAACGCCAGGAATAAACCGAGCATTCGCAGTGTTCTGTGTCTGCCATCTAATGGCATTTTTTTATCCTAAATTTTGGCAGAACTTAAAAACATTTTCTGCATCAGTCGAAATAGTTGGCCGGTAAAGTTGCCCTTGACCCAAAAAGAGGTGTGAAATTTTTTTTTAACAGATATTCGCTTAATAAATTTTAGGAAAAGCCATCCAGTGCCCAGTACAAATGTGAAAACCGTTTTTAAATATCTCTTTTCTATGCGGAGATATGGGCATTGAAAGTTACAGGCCCAAACAGGGAGGCTGCACCACTGAGACTGTCAAGTGTCAGTACGTCCTGTTCTGATTCTCAAATAGACTACTCATTTACCCACTAACTCATTACACTGATGGCTTTACTGGCACTATCAAGCCAGGTAAGATGCAGATATTGATATATTTTATGTCTTTGTAGTGTAGCCTTAAGGCCGCTTTACACGCTGCGATATCGTTACCGATATCGCTAGCGTGGGTACCCGCCCCCATCGGTTGTGCGTCACGGGCAAATCGCTGCCCGTGGCGCACAACATCGCGCAGACCCGTCACACTACTTAGCTGCCTAGCGACATTGCTGTGACCGGCGAACCGCCTCCTTTCTAAGGGGCGGGTCGTTCAGCATCACAGCGACGTCACTAAGCGGGCGCCCAAGAGAAGCGGAGGGGTGGAGATGAGCGGGATGTAACATCCCGCCCACCTCTTCCTTTTGCATTGCGGGCGGGACGCAGGTAAGGTGAGGTTCCTCGGTCCTGCGATGTCACACGTACCGGTGTGTGCTGCCGCAGGAACGACGAACTACATCGTTACTGCAGCCGCAACAATATTCGAGAATGGACCCCCATGTCACTGATGAGCGATTTTGCACGTTTTTGCGACAATGCAAAATCGCTCATAGGTGTCACACGCAATGACATTGCTAAAGCGGCCGGATGTGCGTCACAAAATCCGTGACTCCAACGAGATCGCTTGAGCGATGTTGCAGAGCCTAAAGGCCACTTTGCACGATGTACGCACGTTGCGTTCTGCCATGACAAATCTTCCGCAGCGTTCGTACATTTCAGAACGCAGACGAAAAGCTGCGTTCCGGATGCGTTGATGAATGCAGAATTCATGCGTTCTGGATGCTTGCTCTGCTATAGAGTGGGGAAAAGCATCCAGAACGCACAAAAGAAGTGACATGTCGCTTTTTTAGAACACAGCATTTTGGATCAAAATTTCAGCATCCGAAACGCTGCGCTGCCAACGTGCAGATGGATTATGCACAATATTCATAGATTGTGCTGGGGACGCAGGACGTATTGCAGCTCTAAACGCAGCGTAAAAGCATGCAACACGCAGACGTGCGCACACAGCCTTAGGGCCACTTTACACGCTGCGATCTCGCTAGTGTGCGTACCTGCCCCCATCAGTTGTGCGTCACGGGCAAATCGCTGCCCATTGCGCACAAAATCGCGCGGACCCGTCACACGTACTTACCTGTCAAGCGACGTCGCTGTGGCCGGCAAACCGCCTCCTTTCTAAGAGGGCGGTTCATGCGGTGTCACAGCGGCGTCACTAAGTGGCCACCCAATCAAAGCGGAGGGGCGGAGATGAGGAGGACGTAACATCCTGCCCACCTCCTTCCTTCCGCATTGCTGGTGGTACACAGGTAAGGTGAGGTTCTTCGTTCCTGCGCTGTCACACATAGCGATGTGTGCTGCTGCAGGAATGACGAACTACTTCGTACAAGCATAAGCAACGATAATCGAGAATAGGGGGGCATAGCGATTTTGCACGTGTTTGCAACGATTTAAAATCACTCATCGGTATTACACGCAACGACATCGCTAAAGCGGCCGGATGTGCGTCACAAATTCCGTGACCCCAACGAGATTGCTTCAGCGATGTCGTAGTGTGTAAAGCGGCCATTAGACTTTAAGGGGCTCTGCCCATGAACAAAGTTGATCTTATTCAATAGATCTTGTAATAATAATAATTTCCACCATTGGATGTGATTCAAAAAAAATGTTCCCGTGCTGAGATAATCTTATATATGTGTCCCTGCTGTGTAATGGCCGTGTCTGACTGTACAGATACATGGTCTGATCATATCACAGCTCCTGGGCCGGGGGGGGGGGGGGACGTAATAAAGTATACAGACATTACAGCATGGGATCACAAATAATTCTTTCTTTGAGGTAAAACAGTTTTTAAAAACAGACAGGGAAATGTTTTACCTCACAACAACAATCATCTGTGATCTCATGCTGTAATGTCTTTATACTCTTTTGCATCCCCCTGGCCTAGGAGATGTGGTATGATCAGACCATGTCCCTGTACGGTCAGACACAGCCATTACACAGTACACAGCAGGGACACATATAAGATTATCTCAGCACAGGAATATTTTTTATTTTAAACACATCCAACTGTGGGAATTATTATTATTACAAGATCTATTCATTAAAATTAACTTTGAAATTAACTTTAAACCCCTTCGAAGGCCTTTAACTTCAAACAAGCATATCTCACCATGGATTTTAGGTATTAGGAAGCAAGTACATATATATAATATATATATTTATTTATATATTTATTTTTATATATATATTTATATATATATATATTTATTTATATATTTATTTATATATTTATTTATATATATAAATAAATATATATATAAATGTATAAATATATATATATAAATGTGTGTATAAATATATATATATATATATATATATATATATATATATATATATATATATATATATATATATATATATATAAAAAAATATATATAAATTTTTATATATTTATTTTTATATATATATATTATATTTATTTATTTTTATATATATATACATATATATATATATATAATGTATGTATAGTTTTATTTTTATATATAATATATATGATAAAATAATTGGAGTTCTCTTATAGGGCATTGGCAGTTCCAAGTGTAGGAAGACACCATCACATGTTTCTCAACGCTGGCAGGAAACTAGCCAGGTCTTTCACCGGGAAGGAACAGCCACGGGAAGGGCAGTCTCCAGTCAAGGAGACCACCTATGCCAAACATGGGATCCATCCACAGACAGTTGTTTCTGGTATTTGCCCCTCATCAGTGTGGAGTAGGAAACTGGCTAGTGGGAGCAATGCCTAGTAAAGACTACATAGGTAAGGATGGTTGACCTCGGGGAGATCAATATCCAATACCGCGGAGACACCATCACGTGTTTCTCAACGCAGTGACACTAGAACAAGGCCGCATGGAAAAATATGCAAAACAAGAATGCCGCGGAGACACCATCACATGCCAAACATGGTATCCATCCACAGCTGTTTTGGTGAAAGACCTGGCTTAGTTGTAGTGTCACTGCGTTGAGAAACATGTGATGGTGTCTCCGCGGTGTTGGATGTTGATCTCCTCGAGGTTAACCATCCTTACCAAGTGTAGGAAGGGCTACAATTTTAAGAGTGGTGAATTCCTTTTAGTCCTATTAATCATAGGGTCATAGGCGAGGCAGTGTCGGGTGAAAGTCCTTCTCTGAAACCTTACAGTCCTTGTAGTTTTGTGTGATACATTCCCTGTTATTCCGTACCTTCTACTTCCATATGTATACCGTGTTTGTCCGAAAATAAGCCCTAGTAGGAATGTTCGACATTTTTGGAGTAAGGTTTAAATATAACCCCGACCCCGAAAATAGGAACTAGTTGTGGTTCAATACTGAAGTATCCATGTAGCTGAAAAAAAAGTTAGACCACTGCAGGACACTTCATTAAAGAAAGCAGACACCCCCAAACTAGAGAACGTAGACCTCGCAATCATACTCTCCAGACCCCAAATGGGACGCTGTGAAGCGCATCGAGGTAGGGCTTACTTCTGGGGAAACATGGGTTAGGGGTAAGTTTACCCACCCTGGAGAATCATACTTATCGGACCCTTGACATCTACATCGCTCCCAGGGTCCTCCTGCGATCCCAGCAGGCCCTTGTTTGCTCCACAGTGGTCTTCCCCTACTCTCTCTTTCTCTCTCTCCTCACTTTTTCTTTCTTTCTTTCTCTCTCACCTCTTTCTCTTTCTTTCTCTCGCTCTTTCTCTCTCTTTATTTCTTTCTTTCTCACTTTTTTTCTCTCATTCACTCACACACACACACACTCACTCTCTCACACTCTCTTGCACACACTCTCACACACTCACACTGTCTCACACACTAACACTGTCTCACACACTAACACTGTCTCACACACTAACACTGTCTCACACACTAACACTGTCTCACACACTAACACTGTCTCACACACTAACACTGTCTCACACACTAACACTCTCACACACTAACACTGTCTCACACACTAACACTGTCTCACACACTAACACTGTCTCACACACTAACACTGTCTCACACACTCACACTGTCTCACACACTCACACTGTCTCACACACTCACACTGTCTCACACACTCACACTGTCTCACACACTCACACTGTCTCACACACTCACACTGTCTCACACACTCACACTGTCTCACACACTCACACTGTCTCACACACTCACACTGTCTCACACACTCACACTGTCTCACACACTCACACTGTCTCACACACTCACACTGTCTCACACACTCACACTGTCTCACACACTCACACTGTCTCACACACTCACACTGTCTCACACACTCACACTGTCTCACACACCTACAATCTCTCACACACTCACACGCACACTCACTCACACACACACACTCTCACACACTCTCACACACACACTCACACTCTCTCTCACACTCACACACTCTCTCACACACACACACTATCTCTCACTCACTCACACTCCAACACACACACACACACACACTCTCACACACTCACACTCTCACTATCGTACTGCTCCGGGGACCAGGAACGTGAGGACCTGCAGTGCAATGCATTCATGCGTTCCACCACAGGTCCTCGCATTCCACAACATTGCCGGCTGGGAGCAGTTGAGTATCGCCGAATGTTTCTGTGTGTCTGTGTATGTATCTGTATGATGATCCTGCTATTTGGTGTGTGTGTGTGTGTGTGTCTACACACACATTAGGCTATTCCTAATGCAGCTCCTGGTAGGCGGAGTAATACAGCAGGTTTGTAAGAACACGCCCCAGAGTGAATGCCGGTGTCATGCTCCGCCCCCGAGGGTCTACGCTAGATGCCACAACGGAATCCATGTACCAGGAACATTCCTTTCAAGCATTGTTTTTAATTCTGCAGTTTTGTTTGCTGTATGTTTTCACCATTCTACTAAAGATTGCAGTAAATACAGCGATTTCCCCTCACAGTCTCCTCTCTTCTCCTTTTTTCTTCCTTCATGCTGAGTGTAGCAGTCGGATGTGACCGAGGAGGTCTCTGCCCAGTTCCTTCATATCACTGAAGCCGAAGCAGATGTTCAGGGAACGCAGACAGCTGTCGCCGCTCTCCAGGATCTCCGCTATACCTCGGAAACCAGTAAGTGGAGCGTGAAGACAAATGAATACTAAAGAGCCGGCGAGTAAATAATAATGTTACCGGCGCTTTATTATCAATCTGCTTATATTACCCAGCGTCTACCGCGTGCAGGACGACTATAGTGACGCTGCGGTCAAATATATGTATGTGGCACTTATAGACATGAAAGCTTCATGTCTCTGCAGCATATGGGGGCGGTGGGATCATTAGCTGCCTCTGGTCCCCTATTAGCCTTTGGAGATTAGCCTTTATCTTCCTCTGCCAAGAGGCATAATTTTTTTTTTTATTAATTTTTTACATCAAAACAGCTTAACCAGGCTTTTTTTTCTTTTTTTTTTTTTCTTTTGCAGATTCTAGGTTTAAGACACCATTCATGACCCAATAGCTTTGCTTATTCTTATCACTGCTAATTTGGGGTCTGTACAACTTTGTCAATTCTTTCTATTGCATTTTTTAGGAGCGATTTTTTTATTTTTACGATATAGACTAGACATTATATATTTTGTGTATTTGGCAACTACACACAAGGCGATAATATATAATTAAAAATATATATATATATATATATATATATATATGTATATATCTATTTTAATATTTATATATATTTTTATATATATATTTATATACACCGTATATTTATATATATATATGTATATTTATTTATATATTTATATATATATATATATATATATAATATAGATTTTGATATTTGCATTATGGGAAAAGGGGATTGATTTAAGCTTTTTTTTTTTTTATAATGTATATTATTTTTTATATAACTTTCATTTTTTATTAGTCTCCTTTGTAGACTTGATCCTGCGATCACTTGGCTGCCTATACAGTTACACTGTAGTAGTGTTATATGGCAGTGTATTTTGTAATTATTAGTCTGCTACGTTGGACCTTCATGGCCGACATCGGCTGCTGTAACAACCCATCAACACGTCACAATTAAAAAGGGTGTGAGCCGATCAGCTTCCTCACCATTTCTAAACTCCTAAATGCAGAGGTCCTGATTGACATCAGAAAGTAGGTGGTTAGACTTTGTTCCTGGTGTCGGCTGCGTAACACTGCAGGCATCTTTTGATGTCGGAACAGGCTCAACTCCTGAGCCTGCTCCATGCGGTGAGTTGCCCCCGTCCAGAATGGAAAACCACCCTGTAAGATCTGTTGTCCGTCTAGTAGACTCTGCTCGTTGATGTGTTATAGAGCCACCATACCAGTCTATGTTTTCACGGAGACCTCAGGCTCTACACAACTTCTCTGCTAATTGTTGATCCAACTGGCTTTCAATAAGGGTGTTTTCACAAATTCAACTTTTTCAGATGATGTACTGCCTGCGTTGTCCATAAGGGCCACAGGTTTCTTGACCTTGAACTGGTCTCCTTTGTTGGACCATTATGGCAGACACTGGGGCGTTCAGGCTTCAGCTGCTGTAACAATCAATCGGCACATCATAATCAAAAAGTGTGAGAGCCAATGCGCTTCTAATGCACCTCTTCCCCATTCCTAACCTAAATGCAGCGGTCTTGATTGACATCAGTAAGTAGGGGGTTAGACTTTGTTCCTGGTGCCGGCTTTGTAACACACCAGGCACCCTTGATGTCGGAGCGGCTTGAGCCTGCTTCACGCAGTGAGTTGCCGCTGTCCAGAATGGAGAGCCACCCCGTAAGATCTGTTGTCCCTTTCTTGATTTTGAACTGGTCTCCTATGTTGGACCAACATGGCAGACACGGGGGCGTTCAGCCCACAGCTGCTGTAGCAATCCATCGGCACATCACAATTATGAAGTTTGAGAGGCAATCGGCTTCCAAACCACCCTACTCCCCATTTCTAACCTCCTAAATGCAGGGGTCCTGATTGACATCAGTAAGTAGGGCGTTAGACTTTGTTCCTGGTGCCGGCTGCGTAACACACTAGGCACCTTTTTATATCAGAGCGGGCTCACCTCCTGAGCCTGCGTAATGCAGTGAATTACTCCCGTCCAGAATGGAGGACCACCCTTTAAGATCTGTTGTTCCTGTAGTGGACTCTGCTCATCCATGTGTCACCATACGTCTACATTTTCACCGAACCTCAGGCCTTACCCAACTACCCTTCTGATAATCGTCTTTTAATAAGGCTGGTTTCACAAATCCAACTTTTTCAGACCATGTATCTCCTGCGTTGTCCATAACTGGTCCATACCGGCCATGGGTAGTCTTAACCTTGAACTTAAGGTTTCTCAAATCCAACTTTTTCAGACCATGTACCTCCTGCGTTGTCCATAACTGGTCCATACCGGCCATGAGTAGTCTTAACCTTGAACTTAAGGTTTCACAAATCCAACTTTTTCAGACCATGTACTTCCTGCATTGTCCATAACTGGTCCATACCGGCCATGGGTAGTCTTAACCTTGAACTTAAGATTTCACAAATCCAACTTTTTCAGACAATGTACCTCCTACATTGCCCATAACGGGTCCATACCGGCCATGGGATTCTTGACCATGAACTTAAGAGCTTCATATATGCCTATGACGCTAATGAGTTGGGTCATAGGCATCATGGTCCATTATAGTCAGATATATGAATGCGGATACTAGGAGGTTTCCGGAAACGTTTGGTCCAGATAGGACCTTTTTCTTTTGCGTTCTTTATTAATGTCCAGTAGTTTTTGGTAAAGTGTTTCCTACAGCGGCATGATGGACATGATTGAGCTCCGCGCGTGTTAGTCTAGGTATCGGGTCTGTCCATCTTGATCCATCCTCTACAATACATATGGAGATGCCTCCTAATTTCTGAACATTATTTAGTTTCATCTCCGCAAATGACTCTGCGGAAGCCGCGCTTTGTTTACCAGGAGAGCTGCAGATGGTCGCACAGATGGCGGCCTTAGTGGAAGCGTACACAACGCAAAAAAAAAAAAGAGACAACATTATAAAGCTCCTCACAATCCTTCCATATAATAGAAAGTACAGACGACTTGTTTAATTTCCTGCTCATAAATTATGTATATTTTATCATTTCTCTCTAAGCCGCGTTTATTTACGGCCTCGACAGTGGTGAAAGTTGTTGGAGGGCGCAGGGAACATTCCTAAATCTTCTTGCCGTGCCGCCCGATAACTTGTTCTTATCGATTTTCTGATAAGGTGAGAAGCTTGACCCCACGGCTGTGAACATTCTCCAGCAAATCATCGAACTGGGGACGGAATCCCACGACGCTGTCGCCTCGGTGGTTGCCATGGCTCCCGGAACTGTAACCGTGGTGGAACAGGTGAGAACATTCTATACCTCGGGTCAGCGATTCACCCCCTGAGCTGTGCGTGAGGTTAATGTCTCATTTTGTTTGTTGCTTGGGAACTATACGGGGCAAATTGGATGTGTACTGGTTTTATTGGTATCTTCACATTTGTCCTTTCAAAAGTCTTGGTATAAACCAATAATATAAGCGAAAATAAGAAACAAAATGCTTCTTTCTCAACTTATAAGCTGCGTCTTCTCCCTATGATTCTCCAACTCCTCATTCATTCTGAAATACTACTAAAATCCGTCATTTCAAGCTCACTAAAATCCGTCATTTCAAGCTCACTAAAATCCATCATTTCAAGCTCACTAAAATCCGTCATTTCAAGCCCACTAAAATCCGTCATTTCAAGCTCACTAAAATCCTTCATTTCAAGCTCACTAAAATCTGTCACTTCTGGCTCACTAAAATCAGTAAGATCCGTCACTTGCGGCTCACCATAATCCGTCACTTGCGGCTCACCAAAATCCGTCACTTGCGGCTCACTAAAATCCGTCACTTGCGGCTCACTAAAATCCGTCACTTGCGGCTCACTAAAATCCGTCACTTGCGGCTCACTAAAATCCGTCACTTGCGGCTCACTAAAATCCGTCACTTGCGGCTCACTAAAATCCGTCCCTTGCGGCTCTCTAAAATCCGTCCCTTGCGGCTCACTAAAATCCGGCCCTTGCGGCTCACTAAAATCCGGCCCTTGCGGCTCACTAAAATCCGTCCCTTGCGGCTCACTAAAATCCGGCCCTTGCGGCTCACTAAAATCCGGCCCTTGCGGCTCACTAAAATCCGGCCCTTGCGGCTCACTAAAATCCAGCCCTTGCGGCTCACTAAAATCCGGCCCTTGCGGCTCATTAAAATCCGGCCCTTGCGGCTCACTAAAATCCGTCCCTTGCGGCTCACTAAAATCTCTGATATCAAGTTCACATAGGGATCAGAGTACAGCTCCTTATTGAAGCCTATAGAGAAGGAAGGAGCAGGAGGAAGGACAGAGTGAGAAAATGAGCAAAGAGAGACACAGTCACATCATGCTGCAGCTGGATTCACAGCTGCACTGCTCAGTGCTACTGTATAATGTCCTCCATGCTGCTGCTGTTTATGAACATGAGTTTTATATAGAGACAGTAGAGCAGGAATCCATCATGTCTGTATGTGCTGTGTACGGGAGACATCAGATCAGCTAGTATCCATCCACTCGCTCAGCGACAACTGAAAATTAGAGCACAAGGTGAAAAATTATGAACAC
Source organism: Anomaloglossus baeobatrachus (assembly GCF_048569485.1). NCBI lineage: Eukaryota > Metazoa > Chordata > Amphibia > Anura > Aromobatidae > Anomaloglossus > Anomaloglossus baeobatrachus. The sequence continues at coordinate 32,379,241 of NC_134358.1, forward strand.
CTCATATAATTGCATTGTGAACTGTCAAAAGCCAAAGGGGCTCTGATTTCAGCTTGTTGCTCCTGTCCCTTCTTTTTCCCTCTCTTGGCGGGGTCTTAGGTATTGATGATACTGCGCACACAATAGTTAACCCTAATATTTCTCTAGATTATTGCTAACTTTTCTCTGAAGAGTACTGTAAGGTATCGATCGTGGGTTAACCATGATGACGTGACTTTTTCATTGCTTTGACTGTTGTTTTTATTATTTTTTATTGTTCTTTTTCATATCATTGTATCTGTTGAATATTTGAGTAATAAAGGCATCTCCAGCATTAATCGGCCTACTTGCTAACACTTTCCAGGTGGTAATCTCCTGCTTATTGATGGTTTCTAGGTAGCATAAAGTAATCTAATATATAAAGCTGAATGTGTGTGTGTGTGTGTGTGTGTCCGGGATTGGCATCGGCACCGTCGCAGCTACAGCCACAAAATTTTGCACACACACTTCTAGATCCCGAGAGCGTCATAGGCTATGTTTTGAGGGGAAATTTTAACCCCGCGGTTTACAGTTATTCGCCAAAAATCCTGCCTCCATTAAATCGAATGGAGCTGGGTGCCACAGTGCAGCCAAAGTTTCAGAAGAATGCGCAGCCACGCCCTTATATGGAATGTTGGCGTTTCACAATGCAGCCAGGGAAAGAGACAGACACAGGCAGGGAAAGAGGCAGACACAGGGTAAGAAACCAGACATAGGCAGGGTAAGAGACAGACACAAAGAGACTGACTGACAGGGAAAGAGACAGACAGGGAAAACGAGGGAAAGAGAGAGACAGGTTAAGATATAGACACAGACATGTAAAGAGACAGACACAGACAAAGAGACAAACACAGGGAAACAGACAGGGAGAGAGAGACAGGTTAACAGACAGAGACAGACAAAGAGACAGACACAGGCAAACAGACATTGAAAGAGAGGGAAAGAGACAGACAGGTTAAGAGACAGACACAGACGGGTAAAGAGAAAGACACAGGAAAAGAGACAGACAGGGTAAGAGACAGACAAAGACATGTAAAGAGACAGACAAAGAGACAGAGGGAAAGAGACAGACAGGGAAAGAGAGGGAAAGAAACAGACAGTGAAAGTGACAGAGATAGATAGACAGACAGGGAAAGAGACAGAGACAGTCGGAGACAGACAGGGAAAGAGACAGACAGACAAAGAGAGCGAGAGACAGAGAGATATATACAGAGGGGGAGACAGACAGAGAATGAGAGAGAAACAGAGACAGTTACTATCCCGGGCAGCGGATATTGTGTGCAGAATACATTTTTGTTAATACATTCTATTTTGTTAACAGCAGTTATTAACCCGGGTGAAGCCGGGTAGTACAGCTAGTATTAACTAAAGATGTGAAAATGGTGAATGTTTGTTGCTGTACACGTTGTATCATGCCCACATCGCAGCTCACATTACATACACCGGGTATCACACACTTTGCCTCTCGCGTCTCCTCCGAATGTTTGATCTGCTTCTCTTAGAAGCCATCTCCGCACGTCCTTGGAGTCTCGTTGAGGCGATTAGAGCATTTGTTTTCCTCCACTACATCATCTTCTCCTGCGCTGATGAGTGTGGTCGGTGTGCCGCAGGGACGCGCGCAGCTCTCACCGCTGCTGTTCTTCACCTTTGTCACTATTCCGTCAGCTCCGAGGAAGCGGCTTCCATATTGTCGGGACGTTCTCTGTCTCATCAGGAGCGATATTCATTCCGAGAGTCGAGTTCTTGACCCGATTTTCTTCTCAGCTCCCGTCTTCACACAACATATTTCACGGCTCTCGAGTAGAAAATGGCTCATATCTGTATCACTGTGAGACGGCAGACTGATGTAGCAGAGCTGAAATAGTCAATTTAGAGATGCAGTAGTTTACCTGCCATTAAATAGAAAGCCCCTCTAATAAAATATCTAATATTACTGATAGGTGTGTAAATGACAACCTCAGCTCTGCTGCATCTTACAAGACGTATAGAATCTCCCCGGCCACAGCTTTTAGTCTTACATTTAACCATCTCTTTACATCCAGCGTAAATCAGACAGATATGTGACTACTGCAGCCAGGTTACACATACACATAAATGTATGTACACAGTGAGTGCACCAGCAGAATAGTGAGTGCAGCTCTGGGGTATAATACAGGAGGTAACTCAGGATCAGTAATGTAATGTATGTACACAGTGACTGCACCAGCAGAATAGTGAGTGCAGCTCTGGGGTATAATACAGGAGGTAACTCAGGATCAGTAATGTAATGTATGTACACAGTGAGTGCACCAGCAGAATAGTGAGTGCAGCTCTGGGGTATAATACAGGAGGTAACTCAGGATCAGTAATGTAATGTATGTACACAGTGAGTGCACCAGCAGATTAGTGAGTGCAGCTCTGGAGTATAATACAGGATGTAACTCAGGATCAGTAATGTAATGTATGTACACAGTGACTGCACCAATAGAATAGTGAGTGCAGCTCTGGAGTATAATACAGGAGGTAACTCAGGATCAGTGTAGGATAAGTAATCTAATGTATGTACACAGTGACTGCACCAGCAGAATAGGGAGTGCAGCTCTGGAGTATAATACAGGAGGTAACTCAGGATCAGTACAGGATAAGTAATGTAATGTATGTACACAGTGACTGCACCAGCAGAATAGTGAGTGCAGCTCTGGAGTATAATACAGGAGGTAACTCAGGATAAGTAATGTAATGTATGTACACAGTGCATCAGCAGAATAGTGAGTGCAGCTCTGGAGTATAATACAGGAGGTAACTCAGGATCAGTACAGGATAAGTAATGTAATGTATGTACACAGTGACTGCACCAGCAGAATAGTGAGTGCAGCTCTGAAGTATAATACAGGAGGTAACTCAGGTTCAGTAATGTAATGTATGTACACAGTGTCTGCATCAGCAGAATAGTGAGTGCAGCTCTGGAGTATAATACAGGAGGTAACCCAGGATCAGTACAGGATAAGTAATGTAATGTATGTACACAGTGAGTGCACCAGCAGAATAGTGGGTGCAGCTCTGGAGTATAATACAGGAGGTAACTCAGGATCAGTAATGTAATGTATGTACACAGTGTCTGCATCAGCAGAATAGTGAGTGCAGCTCTGGAGTATAATACAGGAGGTAACTCAGGATCAGTAATGTAATGTATGTACACAGTGTCTTCATCAGCAGAATAGTGAGTGGAGCTCTGGAGTATAATACAGGAGGTAACTCAGGATCAGTACAGGGTTAGTAATGTAATGTATGTACACAGTGTCTGCATCAGCAGAATAGTGAGTGCAGCTCTGGAGTATAATTCAGGAGGTAACTCAGGATCAGTACAGGATAAGTAATGTAATGTATGTACACAGTGACTGCACCAGCAGAATAGTTAGTGCAGCTCTGGAGTATAATACTGGATGTAACTCAGGATCAGTACAGGATCAGTAATGTAATGTATGTACACAGTGACTGCACCAGCAGAATAGTGAGTGCTGCTCTGGAGTATAATTCAGGAGGTAACTCAGGATCAGTACAGGATCAGTAATGTAATGTATGTACACAGTGACTGCACCAGCAGAATAGTGAGTGCCGCTCTGGAGTATAATACAGGAGGTTACTCAGGATAAGTAATGTAATGTATGTACACAGTGCATCAGCAGAATAGTGAGTGCAGCTCTGGAGTATAATACAGGAGGTAACTCAGGATCAGTACAGGATCAGTAATGTAATGTATGTACACAGTGACTGCACCAGCAGAATAGTGAGTGCCGCTCTGGAGTATAGTACAGGATATACCATACATAATATTAATGCTTTGGCTGTGGTCACTGTTATTATTGGTTCTATCAGATGTCTGTCACTTTGAGCCTTTGCACAGTATTTGCACTTTTTGAGTCCTCAGTAATACTCCTTAGTAGTGATGAGCGGATTCACAGATAACCGAGACTGGCTGATCCCAGTTCTTAAAATCCAGTTTCGGGCCGGTTTCCGGTCCCCATATAAGTCGATGGGGACCAGAATCCGGTAATAAAAAAATGGTGGTAGAAGGGATAGGGGGATGGGAGCATGCGTGTCATACTTAGGGAGGCTCTAGCATGGCTGTACACGGCTTCCAGGCTGCATATTAGGCTCACCGCATATGCACGGCTTTCCCTGGCCACCGGCGCCTGTGATTGGTTGCAGTCAGACGCGCCCCCACACTGAGTGACCGCGTGTCTGACGCTTCCAATCACAGATTCCACGTGCATCTATTGTGGTATAAAAAAAATAAAATAAAATATTTGGCGTAAAGAAGGAAAAAAGCTGCACCCTCCGTAACATAACATCCAGACTTTATTGAAAACAGCGCATAAAAATCATGGAGGTCCAGGGCCAGGCGCTAGCACCCAAAATAAGGACTGTCATTTTGCGCAAATGTGCTTCTATGGGTCCGGGCAAGGACCTGTACAATAATTCCCCGGAAGAAGGCGTATACCGAAACGTGCATGTAGGGACCCAGCGCTCTCACCAACACAAGGTATTCACTGCTGTTTATTTTGTGTTTATTTCAAATTTAGAATTTTTTGTCGGGATCCTCCTTACTCCGCTCTGGCAGTGACGGCAGGCTTTGTACTGCTTTGACCATTTTGGTTCTCATATTTCTACATAGTCACTGTCAGAGGTCCTTTTGGATTGCTGAGAATCCCTACACCAACCATTATCCTGTGTTGCAGTTTTCGCGTTTTTGTCTGTTGGCGCCACCTGCTGACCACGGTTTATAACATCTGTATTTATTTGTAACAATTTTTCTAATATTTTTTAAATGACTTGGCTGTTCTTGTACAGACTTTTTTTCTCTTTGAAGGACCTGTAGAAGCACATTTGCGCGAAACGGCCAACTCTGCTGTGAGCGTCATCCGAGCGTGTGATCCACACTTCATTGTCTCTCTCTGCGTATATCGGATGACCTCCGTGCAGTCCAGTGTTACATATGCACCCGTGGACTTGTATGAGTGCGTGCGTCCCATATGCGCTGCCAATTGCTTGTCGGCACTGCCCCATTGTATAACATTGGAGCGAGTGCTATCTGATAAAACATCATAATAAACTCATCCATATTACATGGTGGTGTGAACGCAGCCCTTATCTGTCCAGCAGCAGTAACGGCCTGGACACATCGATAAAATGTCTCATCACGCTCGGTTTTCTGACCAGGGACTGTGAATATGGAAGACCAGCCATGTATACACTCTCCTAGGGAAAGAGACCTCATCCTCCTGACATTGCCCAATGATTTACTGCAGGTTGGGGACAGATCCGTCCATGGTCTCCAGCACTAGCCTGTCAATCACACAGAAGCATGCAGAATAAGGCGTCATCCTCAGACATACTAAAAAGAAAATTCTCCTTCGAAATCTGCCCAATAGTGTCAGAAGTTTTGTACTTCACAATCCTCCGTCATGGAAGGCGAGATGTTTGGTGACCCCATCCCTAATTATAAACCCCTCAGAAACTTGGCGGCCGACGCGGGGCCCTCCCAAGTGGCTGCACAACAGACTTTTTTTATATTGGATACTCACAAAAACAATTTAGGCTAAAAAAAAAATCTTTTTGGGGCATAAAATGTTACTCGTTTGGCTTTAAAAGCCAAAAGAGAATCTGTCAGTGAGCTCATATCTTTAAGAGTGTGTGCACGCAGAAGAGTTTTTGGAGCACAGACTAATCGGAAAATCTCTAATTCCTCCTCCAAATCTCAAAACTTCTCAAACGTTGAGGTTTTTGTTCATTTTCACCTCGAAAAACACCTAAAAAACAAAATCTTTGACTTTCTGTGCTGATTTATGAACGTAGACCACATCAAAGTGGAAGTGAACTTTGATGTGGTTATAAATTGGCACATAGAGGCAAGGTTTTTTTGAGAAGTTTTTACAATAATAATAATCTTTATTTTTATATAGCGCTAACATATTCCGCAGCGCTTTACATACATCAGGAACACTGTCCCAATTGGGGCTCACAATCTAAATTCCCTATCAGAATGTCTTTGAAGTGTGGGAGGAAACCAGAGAACCCGGAGAAAATCCACGCAAACACGGGGAGAACATACAAACTCCTTGCAGATGGTGTCCTTGGTGGGATTTGAACCCAGGACCACAGCGCTGCAAGGCTGCAATGCTAATTACTGAGCCACCACAAGACTGCAGTGCTAATTACCGAGCTACTGCAAGGCTGCAGTGCTAACTACCGAGCTACCGCAAGACTGCAGTGCTAACTACTGAGCTACCGCAAGGCTGCAGTGCTAACTGCTGAGCTACCGCAAGACTGCAGTGCTAACCACTGAGCTACCGCAAGACTGCAGTGCTAACCACTGAGCTACCGCAAGACTGCAGTGCTAATTACCGAGCTACCGCAAGGCTGCAGTGCTAACTACCGAGCTACCGCAAGACTGCAGTGCTAACTACTGAGCTACCGCAAGGCTGCAGTGCTAACTGCTGAGCTACCGCAAGACTGCAGTGCTAACCACTGAGCTACCGCAAGACTGCAGTGCTAACCACTGAGCTACCACAAGACTGCAGTGCTAATCACTGAGCTGTCGTGCGGCCCCGAAGAGAAGAGAAACTGTGAGGCTATGTTCACACAGTGCATCTTTTCTAACCACAAAGATGCAGCATTTTTGGCTCCCAAAAACGCATAATAAAAATCACATGTTTTTGCCATGTTTTGCTGCGTTTTTACTGCATTTAGCCCAATGCGTTTAAGTCAAATCTATCGACCGGAAGGGCTCAAAAATGCTGGAAAAACAGAAAAAAAAATTGACATGCTGCATCTTCAAAAACACAGCTAAGATGCAGCAAAAAAAAAAAACATGCCCAGTGTGGACAGCAAAATAGAAATCTCATAGACTTTGCTGGGAGAAGGAACACAATGAAAGATGCACAGTGTGAACATAGCCTATAACCTCAAAGTTTTTGAGATTTGCAAGAGGGATTAGAGAGTTTCCAATTAGTTTCAAGCAAAAAAAAAAAAAAATACGTTTGCAGTTCAGATTATTAAAGAAAAAGTTCCTTCGTCCCAGCTCACTGATGGGTTCTCCACTAACTCCTTCTGCAGCCAGCAATGAGCAGGCAAACAAGCCAAACGGTGCCAAAACTGTGATATGTTTAACCCAAAATTCATGCATTTAAGTAAAAATTTAAAAACTGCTCCCGAAGGTCAAAAGAATCGTAAAAAAAAAGCTTAAAATAAAGAAGGGAAAATTATATGTTTAGTATATAAGAACAGAAAAAGCAAAAATCAAACAAGTGGCAAACATAGAGTAAAGGAGGCTCAATAGAGGTGAAGATGAAAACATGTAGCAAAGTTTTAAAGATCAAAATAAGTCTCAAAAGACATAATTGAAGAAACCTTAAAAACTTTTGGCTTTTTTATATTTATCCGCTGTTACATCTTTGTTTCCAGAGGTGTTTAGAGGGAAGATTTCTGAAGGGTTTGTAGCGTTATTTTTTTTTTATTTTCCTACCAGTAAAATGCCAGCCTTGTTTTCCCGTAACCCGCGGGGTCTGATCTCCGGCAGCAGCTTTCATATTTTTCATCTAAACGCAAGAGAGGTATGAAGCCGGAGCGGCGGTGCCAACCCGGGGAATTGTAGCTGGCACGGCGGCTCATCTGACTGCTGGGACGGCGCTCGCGATCATTCAGCGGAGGGGACTCGGCCCGCGGCGGCTCCATAAGAATGTAAATGAGACCGTTCAGAAGCGAGATGATGTAAACACCGGCTTTGAAATGCAAATCTTCCTACAGAATTGTGGTTTTATCGTTCGCGAAAAAGAAGGCACAGGGATCATCGCTGAAGAGATGACATTTGAAGCTTGGCAAATGCAGAGGAAGAAAATAAAGTGTTGCCAATTCAGATTTTCGTGAAATAAAAAAAAAAAAAAAAAGTACAAACATGGAAATTCGGAGTCGGTCCCTCGTGGAAATTGCGGAATGCGGATGGAAATTAAACATCTACCGGGACATGGCACCGGCACATCCATACCCTACGCAGTTCGGCTACCCAATTAAGATGGGTGACTATTGTTTTCAACATGGGGCAAGATCGGCTACCCAATTGAAGGGGATGTTACACGCAGCGATATCGCTGGTTAAAGCACCCGCCCCCGTCGTTTGTGCGTCACGGGCAAATCGCTGCCCGTGGCGCACAATATCATTAGGAGCCGTCACACGGACTTACCTACCTAGCGACGTCGCTGTTGCCGGCGAATCACCTCCTTTCTAAGGGGGCGGTTCGTGCGGCGTCACTAAGCGGCCACCCAATAGAAGCGGAGATGAGCGGCCATAACATGCCACCCACCTCCTTCCTTCCTCATTGCCGGCGGCCGCAGGCAAGCTGCAGCTCGTCGTTCCCGATGTGTCACACGTAGCAATGTGTGCTGCCTCGGGAACGACGAACAACCAGCGTGCTCAACAATCAACGATTTTTTAAAAAATGAACGACGTGTCAACGATGGACGATAAGGTGAGTATTTTCCATCGTTAACGGTCATTCCTTGCTGTCACACGCAACGACGTCGCTAACGATGCCGGATGTGCGTCACGGAATACGTGACCCCGGCAATATATCGTTAGAGCAGTCGTTGCGTGTAACGCCGCCTGAAGACGGATAAATTGTTTCCGGTGGTGAAAATCGGTACGAGGTGGAAGTGAAACTCGTAAAATAAAATTTTCACAACTGAAGCCTTCCGCTAAGTTGTCGCCAGTGAAGTTCACTAATGGGTGGAGATGACCACATGATTTCCTTGACGCCTTCTCCGCTCCAGGTACCGACGGGTCATGTTCTCCGCACTTTCTTCACTAGTCGCAGGTTTTCACTCTTGTGATTTCCTCCTATCATGACCTTACTGGTGGATACTTGAAGACTCGAGTTGAGAAACACTTGTCCATAAAGTAAGAAGAGCGTCCACTCCATGCTGCCTGCGCTGCTCGATCACATATCAAGAAAAAATGTTCGATTTTGTCTATAGTTTTAATAAAAATTAGAACCACATTGAGTCATGGATCCAATATTCGATGGGAATTCAGGGTTTTTCAGTCCCTTATGGAACAGTCAGACTGAGATCTGTAGATCAAAGATAGTGAAAGATTCCTGGGGAGGTGAAGGCACTGATGCTTCAAGGTCCAAACAAATTGCACAGCTATACAGAGTCCTAAACGACAGCTATACAGAGTCCTATGACGCACAGCCCGGTATATTGGACCTTTAACATATTTGCATCACAAAGTACACGGGGGTTACAGGATAATGACACTGACACTGGGGGTACAGGATAATGACACTCACACTGGGGGTACAGGATAACGACACTGACACTGGGGGTACAGGATAACGACACTGACACTGGGGGTACAGGATAATGACACTGACACTGGGGGTACAGGATAATGACACTCACACTGGGGGTACAGGATAATGACACTCACACTGGGGGTACAGGATAATGACACTGACACTGGGGGTACAGGATAATGACACTGACACTGGGGGTACAGGATAATAACACTGACACTGGGGGTACAGGATAATGACACACACACTGGGGGTACAGGATAATGACACTGGGGGTACAGGATAATGACACTGGGGGTACAGGATAATGACACTGACACTCAGGGTGCAGGATAATGACACTGGGGGTACAGGATAACGACACTCAGGGTACAGGATAATGACACTGACACTGGAGGTACAGGATAATGACACTGGGGGTACAGGATAATGACACTGACACTCAGGGTGCAGGATAATGACACTGGGGGTACAGGATAATGACACTGGGGGTACAGGATAATGACACTGACACTCAGGGTGCAGGATAATGACACTGGGGGTACAGGATAATGACACTGACACTGGGGGTACAGGATAATGACACTGACACTGGGGGTACTGGATAATGACACTGGGGTTATAGGATAATGACACTGACACTGGGGGTGCAGGATAATGACACTGGGGGTACAGGATAATGACACTGGGGGTACAGGATAATGGCACTGTCACTGGTGGTACGGGATAATGATGCCGAAACTCGGGATACAGGATAATGACGCTGACAGTCGGGGTACGGGATAATGACGCTGATACTCGGGATACGGGATAATGACACTTGGGGGGTACTAGATAAGGACGCTGACACTCGGGGTACAGGATAATGACGCCGACTCTCGTGGTACGGGATAATGATGCCGACACTCTGGGTACGGAATAATGATGCCGACACTCTGGGTACGGGATAAGGACGCCGACACTCTGGGTACGGGATAATGATGCCGACACTCGGGGTACTGGATAGCGACGCCGACACTCGGGATACTGGATAACGACGCCGACACTCGGGGTACTGGATAACGACGCCGACACTCGGGGTACTGGATAACGACGCCGACACTCGGGGTACTGGATAACGACGCCGACACTCGGGGTACTGGATAACGACGCCGACACTCTGGGTACGGGATAAGGACGCCGACACTCTGGGTACGGGATAAGGACGCCGACACTCTGGGTACGGGATAAGGACGCCGACACTCTGGGTACGGGATAAGGACGCCGACACTCTGGGTACGGGATAAGGACGCCGACACTCTGGGTACGGGATAAGGACGCCGACACTCTGGGTACGGGATAAGGACGCCGACACTCTGGGTACGGGATAAGGACGCCGACACTCTGGGTACGGGATAAGGACGCCGACACTCTGGGTACGGGATAAGGACGCCGACACTCTGGGTACGGGATAAGGACGCCGACACTCTGGGTACGGGATAAGGACGCCGACACTCTGGGTACGGGATAAGGACGCCGACACTCTGGGTACGGGATAAGGACGCCGACACTCTGGGTACGGGATAAGGACGCCGACACTCTGGGTACGGGATAAGGACGCCGACACTCTGGGTACGGGATAAGGACGCCGACACTCTGGGTACGGGATAAGGACGCCGACACTCTGGGTACGGGATAAGGACGCCGACACTCTGGGTACGGGATAAGGACGCCGACACTCTGGGTACGGGATAAGGACGCCGACACTCTGGGTACGGGATAAGGACGCCGACACTCGGGGTACTGGAGAATGACACCGACACTCGGGGTACAGGATAACGATGCCGACTCTCAGCGTACTGGATAATGACGCCGACACTCGGGGTACGGGATAATGATGCCGACACTCGGGGTACGGGATAATGATGCCGACACTCGGGGTACGGGATAATGACGCCGACACTCTGGGTACGGGATAACGACGCCGACACTCTGGGTACGGGATAACGACGCCGACACTCTGGGTACGGGATAACGACGCCGACACTCTGGGTACGGGATAATGATGCCGACACTCTGGGTACGGGATAACGACACCGACACTCTGGGTACGGGATAATGACACTGACACTCCGGCTGCATAACAATGATGTGGACACTGGAGCTCACAGGAAAGTGTCACGGTCTCCTTTTCTTTCCTATGTATTGTTGGGGTTTGTCTTGTTTCTGTCTCATTTTTGTGATTTTTCCCCTTTCATGTAGTTATTAATGTCGCCAGTGACCTGATGTGTGTGATTCCGCCCCCAGGTGACCGAAGAGCAGCGCTCCGCCAATCACGCGGTGATGATACAGGAGGCGCTACAACAAGCCTCGGTGGGGCTGGGAGAACAGCATCACCTGGTGGTCTCCTCCGACGACGTTGAAGGCATTGAAACGGTGACTGTTTATACACAAGGAGAAGAGACCTCGGAGTTCATCGTGTATGTCCAGGAGGCCATGCAGCCCGTGACTGACAGCACCATGGAGCACATCCTACAAGAGATCTAACCGTGCCCACAAAATACCATCTGGCCAGTCCGGCAATTTACGTTTCGGCATCCTTACCTGTAGACTCCTCCAGAGACCATTAGGCGGAGACCATTTATCTTAGACGCAACTCGGCCGACAGCATCGACTTAATGACTACCCCAAAGACCATTAGTATTTGCAGTGGAATTGAATATTTTCTTTTTTCATTTTATATATAATATTTTTACGTTACTTTGAGCAATAACTTTATGAATTCTTATGTTTTTAGCTGCGGGATGTTTACATAGAATAAACGGAATATTTTGCCTGGAGAGGAGTCTCTGAATGCAGTCCGCGAGCTGCGGGGTTTCCATTTTTCCAGATATATCCACACACTTTACACTGTCGCTGTTTGCGCCAAATCCTAAGAATCTTGTAGGGTTTAGTAGCCTTCCTTCTGATGTAGTCTCATTACAGGCGACGGTGGCGTATCGCTAGTGTCCAATCCGGGGGCGTCCACCTGCTTTAACCGCCATAAAGGATAATTGGTGCAAGGAGAGCACCGAGTCACTTCTGTCTGCTCCACACGGGATTTTTCCGAGGCTACACAATCGCTAATATAACAAAGAGCTAAAAAAGAACAAAACAAAACATAAAGGGGCCAAAAAAAAACAAAATGTGCACAATGGTTCCAGTACACCTGCAACTGTTTCTTCAGCGCTCTATTGGGAGACCCAGACGATTGGGGTATAGCTACTGCCCTCTGGAGGCCACACAAAGCACTACATTAAAAGTGCAAGGCCCCTCCCCCTCTGGCTATACCCCCCCGTGGTATCACGGGTTCTCCAGTTTTAGCTTTGTGTGCGAAGGAGGTCAGACATTCCATGCATAGCTCCACAGATTTTAGTCAGCAGTAGCTGCTGACTATTTCGGATGGAAGAAAAGAGGACACATATAGTGTCCCCAGCATGCTCCCTTCTCACCCCTGGATGGTGTTGTAAGGTTGAGGTACCTATTGCTGGTACAGGGCTGGAGCCTGACATGCTGTTTTCCTTCCACATCCCCTTGTAGGGCTCTGTGGAAGTGGGATCCTGCCGGCCTCTCAGCTCTGACGCCGGGCTCCATCCACAGACCCATTAGAACCTGATGGAGACGGAGCAGGAGTACGATCAGGGACAGGCCCTGCATCATACAGGTACTCTGTGTCCCCGGCAGGCACAGACACACTCCGGGCTGGCTGGGTGTTGTAGTGCGCCGGGGACCGCAACGTGGAGTTGGTGTCCCTACAGATTACTGGGGGACTTTTTTGTGTATGGGAACGCAGCGCCGACCCCCTCTGGACCGGGCGGCGCTGCTGTGACTTGTGGTGCGCCGGGGATCCGCCGTCCGCGCTTTTACGGCGGCGGCGGTTATAAATTTAGTCCCCGGCTTTTTGGGCCTAGGACGCCGGCAGCTCCGATTCGTTCCCGCCCCCACCCTGTCATTCAGGGTAGGGGAGAGACGCTGTTCGCTAGCAGCGACGAGGGCTGGAGCCTGATTTACATGCTCCAGCCCTCTCACTTGGCACAGAGGGAAGCAGGCTTCCCGCTCTTGGCCAGGAACGCCCAGGGCCCGCCCCCCTTCCTCTCTCGAGACGCCGGCAGCCATTACATGCATGCCTGGCTGGAGGAAGGACGCAAGGCTCTGGGAGACCTGGACTAGGGGCTATCTGGCGACCACACACCCGCTTTTTTAAGCGGGCGGTAAGCGATTTTTCTGTGCTGGTCCCTCTAGTGCCTCACGGTGTATCGGTGTACTGGGTACAGATATATAGATATTGTATTTCTTGCACTGTGAGGTCGCTTCTGGCTGCATATCCCAGATCGCTCTGTGGAAGCAGCAACATGTCATCCTCAAAACGCAAGGCGGCCAAGGCACGGCGAGGCCTCTGTCCTCAGGTCCCCCTTACTTGGAATGTATCCAGCCCACAGGGGGGTCCCCGGCTTCACAGGCCGAGGATTATGACTCAGATGATGGCCCCAGCCACCCTAAGCGAGCTCGCTGGGAAAGACCCTCGACGTCTTCACACTGCTCAGGGTCTCAGCGCAATCAGTCTCCCTGTGATGTGTCTGATGAGAGTGATCAGGAATCCACTCCTGGAACCCCTCTCAACCTGGATACCCCGGATGGGGATGCCATGGTAAACGACCTTATCTCAGCCATCAATAGGCTGTTGGATATTTCTCCCCCAGCCCCTTCAGCAGAAGAGGCGGCTGCGGAGCAGGAGAAGTTTCGTTTCCTTTATCCCAAGCGTAAATTGAGTGCTTTGTTAGATCACTCTGACTTCAGAGAATCAATCCAGAAGCACGACGCTCACCCAGAAAGGCGTTTCTCTAAACGATCTAAAGATACGCGTTTCCCTTTCCCCCCTGAGGTGGTCAAGCGCTGGACACAGTGTCCAAAGGTAGACCCCCCGATTTCCAAACTTGCAGCTAGATCCATAGTTGCAGTGGAGGATGGCGCTTCACTTAAAGATGCCAATGACAGACAGATGGACCTTTGGTTAAAATCTGTCTATGAAGCTATCGGCGCGTCGTTTGCTCCGGCATTCGCAGCCGTATGGGCACTCCAGGCTATTTCAGCTGGCTTAGCAAAAGTGGATGCTATCATGCATCCAGCAGTGCCGCAAGTGGCGCACCTTACCACGCAGATGTCGGCGTTTGCGTCTTACGCTATCAATGCGGTCCTAGAATCTACCAGTCGCACCTCAATGGCGTCCGCCAATTCGGTAGTTTTGCGCAGAGCCTTGTGGTTAAAGGACTGGAAAGCAGATGCTGGTTCCAAAAAATGTTTAACCAGTTTGCCTTTGTCTAGAGATAGACTGTTTGGCGAGCCATTGGCTGACATCATTAAGCAGTCCAAGGGTAAAGACTCCTCTTTACCACAACCCAGAACATCCAAACCTCAGCAGAAAAAGTGGCAGCAGAGGTTTCAGTCCTTTCGAGGTTCGGGCAAGACACCATTTACCTCGTCCAAAGGGACTCAGAGGACGCAAAGAAACTCAGATTCGTGGCGGACTCACACACGCCCCAAGAAAGCAAATGGAGGTACCGCTTCCAAAGCGGCTACCTCATGACTTCCAGCCCCCCCCCTCCGCATCGCCGGTCGGGGGCAGGCTCTCCCGCTTTTCCGGCATTTGGATGTCACAGGTCAAAGACCGGTGGGTGACGGACATTTTGTCTCGCGGGTACAGAATCGAGTTCAATTCTCGTCCTCCAGCTCGGTTCTTCAGAACCTCCCCACATCCAGACCGAGCAGATGCTCTGCTGCAGGCGGTGGATTCCCTAAAAGCGGAAGGAGTGGTGATCCCAGTCCCTCCTCAGGAACAAGGGCAAGGGTTTTACTCCAATCTCTTTGTGGTTCCAAAAAAGGACGGCTCGTTCCGTCCTGTTCTGGACCTAAAACGGCTCAACAAACATGTGCACGCCAGGAGGTTCCGGATGGAAACCCTCCGCTCTGTCATTGCCTCAATGTCCAGAGGAGACTTCCTTGCCTCAATAGACATCAAAGATGCTTATCTCCACGTGCCAATTGCTACAGAACATCAACGTTTTCTACGTTTTGTGATAGGAGACGACCATTTTCAGTTCGTAGCTCTTCCATTTGGTCTGGCGACAGCCCCACGGGTCTTCACCAAGGTCATGGCGGCGGTGGTAGCAGTCTTGCACTCTCAGGGACACTCGGTGATCCCTTACCTAGACGACTTATTGGTCAAAGCTCCCTCTCAGGAGGCATGTCAGCACAGCCTGAATGCTACGCTGGAGACTCTACAGTCTTTCGGATGGATCATCAACTTTCCAAAGTCGATCCTATCACCGACTCAGTCACTAACGTATCTTGGCATGGAGTTTCATACTCTAGCAGCGATAGTGAAGCTGCCGCTGAACAAGCAGCGGTCACTACAGACAGGGGTGCAATCTCTCCTGCAGGGCCAGTTGCATCCCTTGCGGCGTCTCATGCATTTCCTAGGGAAGATGGTGGCAGCCATGGAAGCAGTTCCCTTTGCGCAGTTTCATCTGCGCCCACTTCAATGGGACATTCTCCGCCAATGGGACGGGAAGTCAACGTCCCTGGACAGGAAAGTCTCGCTTTCCGAGACGGCCAAGGACTCTCTACAATGGTGGCTCCTTCCCACCTCATTATCTCAGGGAAGATCCTTCCTGCCCCCATCCTGGGCAGTAGTCACGACAGATGCGAGTCTGTCGGGGTGGGGAGCAGTGTTTCTCCACCACAGGGCTCAGGGGACGTGGACTCCGCAGGAGTCCACCCTTCAGATCAATGTTCTGGAAATCAGAGCAGTGTATCTTGCCCTACTAGCCTTCCAGCAGTGGCTGGAAGGAAAGCAGATCCGAATCCAATCGGACAACTCCACAGCGGTGGCATACATCAACCACCAAGGAGGGACGCGCAGTCGGCAAGCCTTCCAAGAAGTCCGGCGCATTCTAATGTGGGTGGAGGACAGAGCATCCACCATATCCGCGGTTCACATCCCAGGCGTAGAAAACTGGGAAGCAGACTTCCTCAGTCGCCAGGGCATGGACGCAGGGGAATGGTCCCTTCACCCGGACGTGTTTCAGGAAATCTGTCGCCGCTGGGGAGTGCCGGACGTCGACCTAATGGCATCCCGGCACAACAACAAGGTCCCGGCATTCATGGCGAGGTCGCGCGATCAAAGAGCTCTGGCGGCAGACGCCTTGGTTCAAGATTGGTCGCAGTTTCAGCTCCCTTACGTGTTTCCGCCTCTGGCGCTCTTGCCCAGAGTGCTACGCAAGATCAGATCCGAGTGCAGCCGCATCATACTCGTCGCTCCAAACTGGCCGAGGAGGTCGTGGTATCCGGATCTGTGGCATCTCACGATCGGTCGACCGTGGTCACTGCCAGACCGACCAGACTTACTGTCCCAAGGGCCGTTTTTCCATCAGAATTCTGCGGCCCTGAACCTGACTGTGTGGCCATTGAGTCCTGGATCCTAGCATCTGCAGGATTATCTCAAGGAGTGGTTGCCACAATGAGACAAGCTAGAAAGTCGAATTCTGCTAAGATCTACCACAGAACGTGGAAGATTTTCTTATCCTGGTGCTCGGCCCAGGGAGTGTCTCCCTGGCCATTTGCATTACCCAAGTTTCTTTCCTTCCTGCAATCGGGGTTAGAAAAGGGCTTGTCGCTCAGCTCCCTTAAAGGGCAAGTTTCGGCACTATCCGTGTTTTTTCAGAAGCGTCTAGCACGTCTTCCTAAGGTGCGCATGTTCCTGCAGGGGGTCTGTCATATTGTGCCCCCGTACAAGCGACCGTTAGATCCATGGGATCTGAACAGGGTACTAGTTGCTCTCCAGAAGCCGCCCTTCGAGCCTCTGAAGGAAGTTTCCTTTTCTCGGCTGTCGCAGAAAGTGGCGTTTCTTGTTGCGATCACATCGCTTCGGCGAGTGTCTGAGCTGGCAGCTCTGTCATCCAAGGCTCCCTTCCTGGTGTTCCACCAGGACAAGGTTGTGCTGCGCCCCATTCCGGAGTTTCTTCCTAAGGTCGTATCCTCTTTTCATCTTAATCAGGATATTTCCTTGCCTTCTTTTTGCCCTCATCCGGTTCACCGGTATGAAAAGGACTTACGTTTGCTAGATCTGGTGAGAGCACTCAGAATCTACATTTCCCGCACGGCGCCCATACGCCGTGCCGATGCACTTTTCGTCCTTGTCGCTGGTCCGCGCAAGGGGTTGCAGGCTTCTAAAGCCACCCTGGCTCGATGGATCAAAGAACCAATTCTAGAGGCCTACCGTTCTGCGGGGCTTCCGGTTCCTTCAGGGCTAAAAGCCCACTCAACCAGAGCCGTGGGTGCGTCCTGGGCATTACGTCACCAGGCTTCGGCTCAACAGGTGTGCCAGGCAGCTACCTGGTCCAGTCTGCACACTTTCACCAAGCATTATCAGGTGCATACCTATGCTTCGGCGGATGCCAGCTTAGGTAGAAGAGTCCTGCAGGCGGCAGTGACACCCCCGTAGGGGAGGGCTGTTTTGCAGCTCTAACATGAGGTATTTATTTACCCACCCAGGGACAGCTTTTGGACGTCCCAATCGTCTGGGTCTCCCAATAGAGCGCTGAAGAAGAAGGGAATTTTGTTACTTACCGTAAATTCCTTTTCTTCTAGCTCTTATTGGGAGACCCAGCACCCGCCCTGTTGTCCTTCGGGATGTTTTTTTGTTGTTTGCGGGTACACATGTTGTTCATGTTGAACGGTTTTTCAGTTCTCCGATGTTATTCGGAGTTAATTTGTTTAAACCAGTTATTGGCTTCCTCCTTCTTGCTTTGGCACTAAAACTGGAGAACCCGTGATACCACGGGGGGGTATAGCCAGAGGGGGAGGGGCCTTGCACTTTTAATGTAGTGCTTTGTGTGGCCTCCAGAGGGCAGTAGCTATACCCCAATCGTCTGGGTCTCCCAATAAGAGCTAGAAGAAAAGGAATTTACGGTAAGTAACAAAATTCCCTTCTTTGCAGCAATCACACTCCACCGATGAGTCCTTTTGAAATAGGTCACCAATATTTCTCCAGAGGCATGTCCTCAATTAAGTTGTCCAGGCTTGTGCCACAAGTCTGCAGTCAGTCTAAGGCCTCTTTCACACGTCAGTATTTTGCATCAGTATTTGGATGCCAAAGCCAGGAGTGTCTCTAAAACACAAAACAGGTGTCAGTCTTTCAATTATAGCTCTTCTCTGTAAGTTCCACTCCTGGTTTTGGTATCCAAACACTGATGAAATACTGACCACACACATGCAAAATAGTGCAGCTCTGGAGTATAATACAGGAGGTAACTCAGGATCAGTAATGTAATGTATGTACACAGTGTCTTCATCAGCAGAATAGTGAGTGGAGCTCTGGAGTATAATACAGGAGGTAACTCAGGATCAGTACAGGGTTAGTAATGTAATGTATGTACACAGTGTCTGCATCAGCAGAATAGTGAGTGCAGCTCTGGAGTATAATTCAGGAGGTAACTCAGGATCAGTACAGGATAAGTAATGTAATGTATGTACACAGTGACTGCACCAGCAGAATAGTTAGTGCAGCTCTGGAGTATAATACTGGATGTTATAATACTGGATGTAACTCAGGATCAGTACAGGATCAGTAATGTAATGTATGTACACAGTGACTGCACCAGCAGAATAGTGAGTGCTGCTCTGGAGTATAATTCAGGAGGTAACTCAGGATCAGTACAGGATCAGTAATGTAATGTATGTACACAGTGACTGCACCAGCAGAATAGTGAGTGCCGCTCTGGAGTATAATACAGGAGGTTACTCAGGATAAGTAATGTAATGTATGTACACAGTGCATCAGCAGAATAGTGAGTGCAGCTCTGGAGTATAATACAGGAGGTAACTCAGGATCAGTACAGGATCAGTAATGTAATGTATGTACACAGTGACTGCACCAGCAGAATAGTGAGTGCCGCTCTGGAGTATAGTACAGGATATACCATACATAATATTAATGCTTTGGCTGTGGTCACTGTTATTATTGGTTCTATCAGATGTCTGTCACTTTGAGCCTTTGCACAGTATTTGCACTTTTTGAGTCCTCAGTAATACTCCTTAGTAGTGATGAGCGGATTCACAGATAACCGAGACTGGCTGATCCCAGTTCTTAAAATCCAGTTTCGGGCCGGTTTCCGGTCCCCATATAAGTCGATGGGGACCAGAATCCGGTAATAAAAAAATGGTGGTAGAAGGGATAGGGGGATGGGAGCATGCGTGTCATACTTAGGGAGGCTCTAGCATGGCTGTACACGGCTTCCAGGCTGCATATTAGGCTCACCGCATATGCACGGCTTTCCCTGGCCACCGGCGCCTGTGATTGGTTGCAGTCAGACGCGCCCCCACACTGAGTGACCGCGTGTCTGACGCTTCCAATCACAGATTCCACGTGCATCTATTGTGGTATAAAAAAAATAAAATAAAATATTTGGCGTAAAGAAGGAAAAAAGCTGCACCCTCCGTAACATAACATCCAGACTTTATTGAAAACAGCGCATAAAAATCATGGAGGTCCAGGGCCAGGCGCTAGCACCCAAAATAAGGACTGTCATTTTGCGCAAATGTGCTTCTATGGGTCCGGGCAAGGACCTGTACAATAATTCCCCGGAAGAAGGCGTATACCGAAACGTGCATGTAGGGACCCAGCGCTCTCACCAACACAAGGTATTCACTGCTGTTTATTTTGTGTTTATTTCAAATTTAGAATTTTTTGTCGGGATCCTCCTTACTCCGCTCTGGCAGTGACGGCAGGCTTTGTACTGCTTTGACCATTTTGGTTCTCATATTTCTACATAGTCACTGTCAGAGGTCCTTTTGGATTGCTGAGAATCCCTACACCAACCATTATCCTGTGTTGCAGTTTTCGCGTTTTTGTCTGTTGGCGCCACCTGCTGACCACGGTTTATAACATCTGTATTTATTTGTAACAATTTTTCTAATATTTTTTAAATGACTTGGCTGTTCTTGTACAGACTTTTTTTCTCTTTGAAGGACCTGTAGAAGCACATTTGCGCGAAACGGCCAACTCTGCTGTGAGCGTCATCCGAGCGTGTGATCCACACTTCATTGTCTCTCTCTGCGTATATCGGATGACCTCCGTGCAGTCCAGTGTTACATATGCACCCGTGGACTTGTATGAGTGCGTGCGTCCCATATGCGCTGCCAATTGCTTGTCGGCACTGCCCCATTGTATAACATTGGAGCGAGTGCTATCTGATAAAACATCATAATAAACTCATCCATATTACATGGTGGTGTGAACGCAGCCCTTATCTGTCCAGCAGCAGTAACGGCCTGGACACATCGATAAAATGTCTCATCACGCTCGGTTTTCTGACCAGGGACTGTGAATATGGAAGACCAGCCATGTATACACTCTCCTAGGGAAAGAGACCTCATCCTCCTGACATTGCCCAATGATTTACTGCAGGTTGGGGACAGATCCGTCCATGGTCTCCAGCACTAGCCTGTCAATCACACAGAAGCATGCAGAATAAGGCGTCATCCTCAGACATACTAAAAAGAAAATTCTCCTTCGAAATCTGCCCAATAGTGTCAGAAGTTTTGTACTTCACAATCCTCCGTCATGGAAGGCGAGATGTTTGGTGACCCCATCCCTAATTATAAACCCCTCAGAAACTTGGCGGCCGACGCGGGGCCCTCCCAAGTGGCTGCACAACAGACTTTTTTTATATTGGATACTCACAAAAACAATTTAGGCTAAAAAAAAAATCTTTTTGGGGCATAAAATGTTACTCGTTTGGCTTTAAAAGCCAAAAGAGAATCTGTCAGTGAGCTCATATCTTTAAGAGTGTGTGCACGCAGAAGAGTTTTTGGAGCACAGACTAATCGGAAAATCTCTAATTCCTCCTCCAAATCTCAAAACTTCTCAAACGTTGAGGTTTTTGTTCATTTTCACCTCGAAAAACACCTAAAAAACAAAATCTTTGACTTTCTGTGCTGATTTATGAACGTAGACCACATCAAAGTGGAAGTGAACTTTGATGTGGTTATAAATTGGCACATAGAGGCAAGGTTTTTTTGAGAAGTTTTTACAATAATAATAATCTTTATTTTTATATAGCGCTAACATATTCCGCAGCGCTTTACATACATCAGGAACACTGTCCCAATTGGGGCTCACAATCTAAATTCCCTATCAGAATGTCTTTGAAGTGTGGGAGGAAACCAGAGAACCCGGAGAAAATCCACGCAAACACGGGGAGAACATACAAACTCCTTGCAGATGGTGTCCTTGGTGGGATTTGAACCCAGGACCACAGCGCTGCAAGGCTGCAATGCTAATTACTGAGCCACCACAAGACTGCAGTGCTAATTACCGAGCTACTGCAAGGCTGCAGTGCTAACTACCGAGCTACCGCAAGACTGCAGTGCTAACTACTGAGCTACCGCAAGGCTGCAGTGCTAACTGCTGAGCTACCGCAAGACTGCAGTGCTAACCACTGAGCTACCGCAAGACTGCAGTGCTAACCACTGAGCTACCGCAAGACTGCAGTGCTAATTACCGAGCTACCGCAAGGCTGCAGTGCTAACTACCGAGCTACCGCAAGACTGCAGTGCTAACTACTGAGCTACCGCAAGGCTGCAGTGCTAACTGCTGAGCTACCGCAAGACTGCAGTGCTAACCACTGAGCTACCGCAAGACTGCAGTGCTAACCACTGAGCTACCACAAGACTGCAGTGCTAATCACTGAGCTGTCGTGCGGCCCCGAAGAGAAGAGAAACTGTGAGGCTATGTTCACACAGTGCATCTTTTCTAACCACAAAGATGCAGCATTTTTGGCTCCCAAAAACGCATAATAAAAATCACATGTTTTTGCCATGTTTTGCTGCGTTTTTACTGCATTTAGCCCAATGCGTTTAAGTCAAATCTATCGACCGGAAGGGCTCAAAAATGCTGGAAAAACAGAAAAAAAAATTGACATGCTGCATCTTCAAAAACACAGCTAAGATGCAGCAAAAAAAAAAAACATGCCCAGTGTGGACAGCAAAATAGAAATCTCATAGACTTTGCTGGGAGAAGGAACACAATGAAAGATGCACAGTGTGAACATAGCCTATAACCTCAAAGTTTTTGAGATTTGCAAGAGGGATTAGAGAGTTTCCAATTAGTTTCAAGCAAAAAAAAAAAAAAATACGTTTGCAGTTCAGATTATTAAAGAAAAAGTTCCTTCGTCCCAGCTCACTGATGGGTTCTCCACTAACTCCTTCTGCAGCCAGCAATGAGCAGGCAAACAAGCCAAACGGTGCCAAAACTGTGATATGTTTAACCCAAAATTCATGCATTTAAGTAAAAATTTAAAAACTGCTCCCGAAGGTCAAAAGAATCGTAAAAAAAAAGCTTAAAATAAAGAAGGGAAAATTATATGTTTAGTATATAAGAACAGAAAAAGCAAAAATCAAACAAGTGGCAAACATAGAGTAAAGGAGGCTCAATAGAGGTGAAGATGAAAACATGTAGCAAAGTTTTAAAGATCAAAATAAGTCTCAAAAGACATAATTGAAGAAACCTTAAAAACTTTTGGCTTTTTTATATTTATCCGCTGTTACATCTTTGTTTCCAGAGGTGTTTAGAGGGAAGATTTCTGAAGGGTTTGTAGCGTTATTTTTTTTTTATTTTCCTACCAGTAAAATGCCAGCCTTGTTTTCCCGTAACCCGCGGGGTCTGATCTCCGGCAGCAGCTTTCATATTTTTCATCTAAACGCAAGAGAGGTATGAAGCCGGAGCGGCGGTGCCAACCCGGGGAATTGTAGCTGGCACGGCGGCTCATCTGACTGCTGGGACGGCGCTCGCGATCATTCAGCGGAGGGGACTCGGCCCGCGGCGGCTCCATAAGAATGTAAATGAGACCGTTCAGAAGCGAGATGATGTAAACACCGGCTTTGAAATGCAAATCTTCCTACAGAATTGTGGTTTTATCGTTCGCGAAAAAGAAGGCACAGGGATCATCGCTGAAGAGATGACATTTGAAGCTTGGCAAATGCAGAGGAAGAAAATAAAGTGTTGCCAATTCAGATTTTCGTGAAATAAAAAAAAAAAAAAAAAGTACAAACATGGAAATTCGGAGTCGGTCCCTCGTGGAAATTGCGGAATGCGGATGGAAATTAAACATCTACCGGGACATGGCACCGGCACATCCATACCCTACGCAGTTCGGCTACCCAATTAAGATGGGTGACTATTGTTTTCAACATGGGGCAAGATCGGCTACCCAATTGAAGGGGATGTTACACGCAGCGATATCGCTGGTTAAAGCACCCGCCCCCGTCGTTTGTGCGTCACGGGCAAATCGCTGCCCGTGGCGCACAATATCATTAGGAGCCGTCACACGGACTTACCTACCTAGCGACGTCGCTGTTGCCGGCGAATCACCTCCTTTCTAAGGGGGCGGTTCGTGCGGCGTCACTAAGCGGCCACCCAATAGAAGCGGAGATGAGCGGCCATAACATGCCACCCACCTCCTTCCTTCCTCATTGCCGGCGGCCGCAGGCAAGCTGCAGCTCGTCGTTCCCGATGTGTCACACGTAGCAATGTGTGCTGCCTCGGGAACGACGAACAACCAGCGTGCTCAACAATCAACGATTTTTTAAAAAATGAACGACGTGTCAACGATGGACGATAAGGTGAGTATTTTCCATCGTTAACGGTCATTCCTTGCTGTCACACGCAACGACGTCGCTAACGATGCCGGATGTGCGTCACGGAATACGTGACCCCGGCAATATATCGTTAGAGCAGTCGTTGCGTGTAACGCCGCCTGAAGACGGATAAATTGTTTCCGGTGGTGAAAATCGGTACGAGGTGGAAGTGAAACTCGTAAAATAAAATTTTCACAACTGAAGCCTTCCGCTAAGTTGTCGCCAGTGAAGTTCACTAATGGGTGGAGATGACCACATGATTTCCTTGACGCCTTCTCCGCTCCAGGTACCGACGGGTCATGTTCTCCGCACTTTCTTCACTAGTCGCAGGTTTTCACTCTTGTGATTTCCTCCTATCATGACCTTACTGGTGGATACTTGAAGACTCGAGTTGAGAAACACTTGTCCATAAAGTAAGAAGAGCGTCCACTCCATGCTGCCTGCGCTGCTCGATCACATATCAAGAAAAAATGTTCGATTTTGTCTATAGTTTTAATAAAAATTAGAACCACATTGAGTCATGGATCCAATATTCGATGGGAATTCAGGGTTTTTCAGTCCCTTATGGAACAGTCAGACTGAGATCTGTAGATCAAAGATAGTGAAAGATTCCTGGGGAGGTGAAGGCACTGATGCTTCAAGGTCCAAACAAATTGCACAGCTATACAGAGTCCTAAACGACAGCTATACAGAGTCCTATGACGCACAGCCCGGTATATTGGACCTTTAACATATTTGCATCACAAAGTACACGGGGGTTACAGGATAATGACACTGACACTGGGGGTACAGGATAATGACACTCACACTGGGGGTACAGGATAACGACACTGACACTGGGGGTACAGGATAACGACACTGACACTGGGGGTACAGGATAATGACACTGACACTGGGGGTACAGGATAATGACACTCACACTGGGGGTACAGGATAATGACACTCACACTGGGGGTACAGGATAATGACACTGACACTGGGGGTACAGGATAATGACACTGACACTGGGGGTACAGGATAATAACACTGACACTGGGGGTACAGGATAATGACACACACACTGGGGGTACAGGATAATGACACTGGGGGTACAGGATAATGACACTGGGGGTACAGGATAATGACACTGACACTCAGGGTGCAGGATAATGACACTGGGGGTACAGGATAACGACACTCAGGGTACAGGATAATGACACTGACACTGGAGGTACAGGATAATGACACTGGGGGTACAGGATAATGACACTGACACTCAGGGTGCAGGATAATGACACTGGGGGTACAGGATAATGACACTGGGGGTACAGGATAATGACACTGACACTCAGGGTGCAGGATAATGACACTGGGGGTACAGGATAATGACACTGACACTGGGGGTACAGGATAATGACACTGACACTGGGGGTACTGGATAATGACACTGGGGTTATAGGATAATGACACTGACACTGGGGGTGCAGGATAATGACACTGGGGGTACAGGATAATGACACTGGGGGTACAGGATAATGGCACTGTCACTGGTGGTACGGGATAATGATGCCGAAACTCGGGATACAGGATAATGACGCTGACAGTCGGGGTACGGGATAATGACGCTGATACTCGGGATACGGGATAATGACACTTGGGGGGTACTAGATAAGGACGCTGACACTCGGGGTACAGGATAATGACGCCGACTCTCGTGGTACGGGATAATGATGCCGACACTCTGGGTACGGAATAATGATGCCGACACTCTGGGTACGGGATAAGGACGCCGACACTCTGGGTACGGGATAATGATGCCGACACTCGGGGTACTGGATAGCGACGCCGACACTCGGGATACTGGATAACGACGCCGACACTCGGGGTACTGGATAACGACGCCGACACTCGGGGTACTGGATAACGACGCCGACACTCGGGGTACTGGATAACGACGCCGACACTCGGGGTACTGGATAACGACGCCGACACTCTGGGTACGGGATAAGGACGCCGACACTCTGGGTACGGGATAAGGACGCCGACACTCTGGGTACGGGATAAGGACGCCGACACTCTGGGTACGGGATAAGGACGCCGACACTCTGGGTACGGGATAAGGACGCCGACACTCTGGGTACGGGATAAGGACGCCGACACTCTGGGTACGGGATAAGGACGCCGACACTCTGGGTACGGGATAAGGACGCCGACACTCTGGGTACGGGATAAGGACGCCGACACTCTGGGTACGGGATAAGGACGCCGACACTCTGGGTACGGGATAAGGACGCCGACACTCTGGGTACGGGATAAGGACGCCGACACTCTGGGTACGGGATAAGGACGCCGACACTCTGGGTACGGGATAAGGACGCCGACACTCTGGGTACGGGATAAGGACGCCGACACTCTGGGTACGGGATAAGGACGCCGACACTCTGGGTACGGGATAAGGACGCCGACACTCTGGGTACGGGATAAGGACGCCGACACTCTGGGTACGGGATAAGGACGCCGACACTCTGGGTACGGGATAAGGACGCCGACACTCTGGGTACGGGATAAGGACGCCGACACTCTGGGTACGGGATAAGGACGCCGACACTCGGGGTACTGGAGAATGACACCGACACTCGGGGTACAGGATAACGATGCCGACTCTCAGCGTACTGGATAATGACGCCGACACTCGGGGTACGGGATAATGATGCCGACACTCGGGGTACGGGATAATGATGCCGACACTCGGGGTACGGGATAATGACGCCGACACTCTGGGTACGGGATAACGACGCCGACACTCTGGGTACGGGATAACGACGCCGACACTCTGGGTACGGGATAACGACGCCGACACTCTGGGTACGGGATAATGATGCCGACACTCTGGGTACGGGATAACGACACCGACACTCTGGGTACGGGATAATGACACTGACACTCCGGCTGCATAACAATGATGTGGACACTGGAGCTCACAGGAAAGTGTCACGGTCTCCTTTTCTTTCCTATGTATTGTTGGGGTTTGTCTTGTTTCTGTCTCATTTTTGTGATTTTTCCCCTTTCATGTAGTTATTAATGTCGCCAGTGACCTGATGTGTGTGATTCCGCCCCCAGGTGACCGAAGAGCAGCGCTCCGCCAATCACGCGGTGATGATACAGGAGGCGCTACAACAAGCCTCGGTGGGGCTGGGAGAACAGCATCACCTGGTGGTCTCCTCCGACGACGTTGAAGGCATTGAAACGGTGACTGTTTATACACAAGGAGAAGAGACCTCGGAGTTCATCGTGTATGTCCAGGAGGCCATGCAGCCCGTGACTGACAGCACCATGGAGCACATCCTACAAGAGATCTAACCGTGCCCACAAAATACCATCTGGCCAGTCCGGCAATTTACGTTTCGGCATCCTTACCTGTAGACTCCTCCAGAGACCATTAGGCGGAGACCATTTATCTTAGACGCAACTCGGCCGACAGCATCGACTTAATGACTACCCCAAAGACCATTAGTATTTGCAGTGGAATTGAATATTTTCTTTTTTCATTTTATATATAATATTTTTACGTTACTTTGAGCAATAACTTTATGAATTCTTATGTTTTTAGCTGCGGGATGTTTACATAGAATAAACGGAATATTTTGCCTGGAGAGGAGTCTCTGAATGCAGTCCGCGAGCTGCGGGGTTTCCATTTTTCCAGATATATCCACACACTTTACACTGTCGCTGTTTGCGCCAAATCCTAAGAATCTTGTAGGGTTTAGTAGCCTTCCTTCTGATGTAGTCTCATTACAGGCGACGGTGGCGTATCGCTAGTGTCCAATCCGGGGGCGTCCACCTGCTTTAACCGCCATAAAGGATAATTGGTGCAAGGAGAGCACCGAGTCACTTCTGTCTGCTCCACACGGGATTTTTCCGAGGCTACACAATCGCTAATATAACAAAGAGCTAAAAAAGAACAAAACAAAACATAAAGGGGCCAAAAAAAAACAAAATGTGCACAATGGTTCCAGTACACCTGCAACTGTTTCTTCAGCGCTCTATTGGGAGACCCAGACGATTGGGGTATAGCTACTGCCCTCTGGAGGCCACACAAAGCACTACATTAAAAGTGCAAGGCCCCTCCCCCTCTGGCTATACCCCCCCGTGGTATCACGGGTTCTCCAGTTTTAGCTTTGTGTGCGAAGGAGGTCAGACATTCCATGCATAGCTCCACAGATTTTAGTCAGCAGTAGCTGCTGACTATTTCGGATGGAAGAAAAGAGGACACATATAGTGTCCCCAGCATGCTCCCTTCTCACCCCTGGATGGTGTTGTAAGGTTGAGGTACCTATTGCTGGTACAGGGCTGGAGCCTGACATGCTGTTTTCCTTCCACATCCCCTTGTAGGGCTCTGTGGAAGTGGGATCCTGCCGGCCTCTCAGCTCTGACGCCGGGCTCCATCCACAGACCCATTAGAACCTGATGGAGACGGAGCAGGAGTACGATCAGGGACAGGCCCTGCATCATACAGGTACTCTGTGTCCCCGGCAGGCACAGACACACTCCGGGCTGGCTGGGTGTTGTAGTGCGCCGGGGACCGCAACGTGGAGTTGGTGTCCCTACAGATTACTGGGGGACTTTTTTGTGTATGGGAACGCAGCGCCGACCCCCTCTGGACCGGGCGGCGCTGCTGTGACTTGTGGTGCGCCGGGGATCCGCCGTCCGCGCTTTTACGGCGGCGGCGGTTATAAATTTAGTCCCCGGCTTTTTGGGCCTAGGACGCCGGCAGCTCCGATTCGTTCCCGCCCCCACCCTGTCATTCAGGGTAGGGGAGAGACGCTGTTCGCTAGCAGCGACGAGGGCTGGAGCCTGATTTACATGCTCCAGCCCTCTCACTTGGCACAGAGGGAAGCAGGCTTCCCGCTCTTGGCCAGGAACGCCCAGGGCCCGCCCCCCTTCCTCTCTCGAGACGCCGGCAGCCATTACATGCATGCCTGGCTGGAGGAAGGACGCAAGGCTCTGGGAGACCTGGACTAGGGGCTATCTGGCGACCACACACCCGCTTTTTTAAGCGGGCGGTAAGCGATTTTTCTGTGCTGGTCCCTCTAGTGCCTCACGGTGTATCGGTGTACTGGGTACAGATATATAGATATTGTATTTCTTGCACTGTGAGGTCGCTTCTGGCTGCATATCCCAGATCGCTCTGTGGAAGCAGCAACATGTCATCCTCAAAACGCAAGGCGGCCAAGGCACGGCGAGGCCTCTGTCCTCAGGTCCCCCTTACTTGGAATGTATCCAGCCCACAGGGGGGTCCCCGGCTTCACAGGCCGAGGATTATGACTCAGATGATGGCCCCAGCCACCCTAAGCGAGCTCGCTGGGAAAGACCCTCGACGTCTTCACACTGCTCAGGGTCTCAGCGCAATCAGTCTCCCTGTGATGTGTCTGATGAGAGTGATCAGGAATCCACTCCTGGAACCCCTCTCAACCTGGATACCCCGGATGGGGATGCCATGGTAAACGACCTTATCTCAGCCATCAATAGGCTGTTGGATATTTCTCCCCCAGCCCCTTCAGCAGAAGAGGCGGCTGCGGAGCAGGAGAAGTTTCGTTTCCTTTATCCCAAGCGTAAATTGAGTGCTTTGTTAGATCACTCTGACTTCAGAGAATCAATCCAGAAGCACGACGCTCACCCAGAAAGGCGTTTCTCTAAACGATCTAAAGATACGCGTTTCCCTTTCCCCCCTGAGGTGGTCAAGCGCTGGACACAGTGTCCAAAGGTAGACCCCCCGATTTCCAAACTTGCAGCTAGATCCATAGTTGCAGTGGAGGATGGCGCTTCACTTAAAGATGCCAATGACAGACAGATGGACCTTTGGTTAAAATCTGTCTATGAAGCTATCGGCGCGTCGTTTGCTCCGGCATTCGCAGCCGTATGGGCACTCCAGGCTATTTCAGCTGGCTTAGCAAAAGTGGATGCTATCATGCATCCAGCAGTGCCGCAAGTGGCGCACCTTACCACGCAGATGTCGGCGTTTGCGTCTTACGCTATCAATGCGGTCCTAGAATCTACCAGTCGCACCTCAATGGCGTCCGCCAATTCGGTAGTTTTGCGCAGAGCCTTGTGGTTAAAGGACTGGAAAGCAGATGCTGGTTCCAAAAAATGTTTAACCAGTTTGCCTTTGTCTAGAGATAGACTGTTTGGCGAGCCATTGGCTGACATCATTAAGCAGTCCAAGGGTAAAGACTCCTCTTTACCACAACCCAGAACATCCAAACCTCAGCAGAAAAAGTGGCAGCAGAGGTTTCAGTCCTTTCGAGGTTCGGGCAAGACACCATTTACCTCGTCCAAAGGGACTCAGAGGACGCAAAGAAACTCAGATTCGTGGCGGACTCACACACGCCCCAAGAAAGCAAATGGAGGTACCGCTTCCAAAGCGGCTACCTCATGACTTCCAGCCCCCCCCCTCCGCATCGCCGGTCGGGGGCAGGCTCTCCCGCTTTTCCGGCATTTGGATGTCACAGGTCAAAGACCGGTGGGTGACGGACATTTTGTCTCGCGGGTACAGAATCGAGTTCAATTCTCGTCCTCCAGCTCGGTTCTTCAGAACCTCCCCACATCCAGACCGAGCAGATGCTCTGCTGCAGGCGGTGGATTCCCTAAAAGCGGAAGGAGTGGTGATCCCAGTCCCTCCTCAGGAACAAGGGCAAGGGTTTTACTCCAATCTCTTTGTGGTTCCAAAAAAGGACGGCTCGTTCCGTCCTGTTCTGGACCTAAAACGGCTCAACAAACATGTGCACGCCAGGAGGTTCCGGATGGAAACCCTCCGCTCTGTCATTGCCTCAATGTCCAGAGGAGACTTCCTTGCCTCAATAGACATCAAAGATGCTTATCTCCACGTGCCAATTGCTACAGAACATCAACGTTTTCTACGTTTTGTGATAGGAGACGACCATTTTCAGTTCGTAGCTCTTCCATTTGGTCTGGCGACAGCCCCACGGGTCTTCACCAAGGTCATGGCGGCGGTGGTAGCAGTCTTGCACTCTCAGGGACACTCGGTGATCCCTTACCTAGACGACTTATTGGTCAAAGCTCCCTCTCAGGAGGCATGTCAGCACAGCCTGAATGCTACGCTGGAGACTCTACAGTCTTTCGGATGGATCATCAACTTTCCAAAGTCGATCCTATCACCGACTCAGTCACTAACGTATCTTGGCATGGAGTTTCATACTCTAGCAGCGATAGTGAAGCTGCCGCTGAACAAGCAGCGGTCACTACAGACAGGGGTGCAATCTCTCCTGCAGGGCCAGTTGCATCCCTTGCGGCGTCTCATGCATTTCCTAGGGAAGATGGTGGCAGCCATGGAAGCAGTTCCCTTTGCGCAGTTTCATCTGCGCCCACTTCAATGGGACATTCTCCGCCAATGGGACGGGAAGTCAACGTCCCTGGACAGGAAAGTCTCGCTTTCCGAGACGGCCAAGGACTCTCTACAATGGTGGCTCCTTCCCACCTCATTATCTCAGGGAAGATCCTTCCTGCCCCCATCCTGGGCAGTAGTCACGACAGATGCGAGTCTGTCGGGGTGGGGAGCAGTGTTTCTCCACCACAGGGCTCAGGGGACGTGGACTCCGCAGGAGTCCACCCTTCAGATCAATGTTCTGGAAATCAGAGCAGTGTATCTTGCCCTACTAGCCTTCCAGCAGTGGCTGGAAGGAAAGCAGATCCGAATCCAATCGGACAACTCCACAGCGGTGGCATACATCAACCACCAAGGAGGGACGCGCAGTCGGCAAGCCTTCCAAGAAGTCCGGCGCATTCTAATGTGGGTGGAGGACAGAGCATCCACCATATCCGCGGTTCACATCCCAGGCGTAGAAAACTGGGAAGCAGACTTCCTCAGTCGCCAGGGCATGGACGCAGGGGAATGGTCCCTTCACCCGGACGTGTTTCAGGAAATCTGTCGCCGCTGGGGAGTGCCGGACGTCGACCTAATGGCATCCCGGCACAACAACAAGGTCCCGGCATTCATGGCGAGGTCGCGCGATCAAAGAGCTCTGGCGGCAGACGCCTTGGTTCAAGATTGGTCGCAGTTTCAGCTCCCTTACGTGTTTCCGCCTCTGGCGCTCTTGCCCAGAGTGCTACGCAAGATCAGATCCGAGTGCAGCCGCATCATACTCGTCGCTCCAAACTGGCCGAGGAGGTCGTGGTATCCGGATCTGTGGCATCTCACGATCGGTCGACCGTGGTCACTGCCAGACCGACCAGACTTACTGTCCCAAGGGCCGTTTTTCCATCAGAATTCTGCGGCCCTGAACCTGACTGTGTGGCCATTGAGTCCTGGATCCTAGCATCTGCAGGATTATCTCAAGGAGTGGTTGCCACAATGAGACAAGCTAGAAAGTCGAATTCTGCTAAGATCTACCACAGAACGTGGAAGATTTTCTTATCCTGGTGCTCGGCCCAGGGAGTGTCTCCCTGGCCATTTGCATTACCCAAGTTTCTTTCCTTCCTGCAATCGGGGTTAGAAAAGGGCTTGTCGCTCAGCTCCCTTAAAGGGCAAGTTTCGGCACTATCCGTGTTTTTTCAGAAGCGTCTAGCACGTCTTCCTAAGGTGCGCATGTTCCTGCAGGGGGTCTGTCATATTGTGCCCCCGTACAAGCGACCGTTAGATCCATGGGATCTGAACAGGGTACTAGTTGCTCTCCAGAAGCCGCCCTTCGAGCCTCTGAAGGAAGTTTCCTTTTCTCGGCTGTCGCAGAAAGTGGCGTTTCTTGTTGCGATCACATCGCTTCGGCGAGTGTCTGAGCTGGCAGCTCTGTCATCCAAGGCTCCCTTCCTGGTGTTCCACCAGGACAAGGTTGTGCTGCGCCCCATTCCGGAGTTTCTTCCTAAGGTCGTATCCTCTTTTCATCTTAATCAGGATATTTCCTTGCCTTCTTTTTGCCCTCATCCGGTTCACCGGTATGAAAAGGACTTACGTTTGCTAGATCTGGTGAGAGCACTCAGAATCTACATTTCCCGCACGGCGCCCATACGCCGTGCCGATGCACTTTTCGTCCTTGTCGCTGGTCCGCGCAAGGGGTTGCAGGCTTCTAAAGCCACCCTGGCTCGATGGATCAAAGAACCAATTCTAGAGGCCTACCGTTCTGCGGGGCTTCCGGTTCCTTCAGGGCTAAAAGCCCACTCAACCAGAGCCGTGGGTGCGTCCTGGGCATTACGTCACCAGGCTTCGGCTCAACAGGTGTGCCAGGCAGCTACCTGGTCCAGTCTGCACACTTTCACCAAGCATTATCAGGTGCATACCTATGCTTCGGCGGATGCCAGCTTAGGTAGAAGAGTCCTGCAGGCGGCAGTGACACCCCCGTAGGGGAGGGCTGTTTTGCAGCTCTAACATGAGGTATTTATTTACCCACCCAGGGACAGCTTTTGGACGTCCCAATCGTCTGGGTCTCCCAATAGAGCGCTGAAGAAGAAGGGAATTTTGTTACTTACCGTAAATTCCTTTTCTTCTAGCTCTTATTGGGAGACCCAGCACCCGCCCTGTTGTCCTTCGGGATGTTTTTTTGTTGTTTGCGGGTACACATGTTGTTCATGTTGAACGGTTTTTCAGTTCTCCGATGTTATTCGGAGTTAATTTGTTTAAACCAGTTATTGGCTTCCTCCTTCTTGCTTTGGCACTAAAACTGGAGAACCCGTGATACCACGGGGGGGTATAGCCAGAGGGGGAGGGGCCTTGCACTTTTAATGTAGTGCTTTGTGTGGCCTCCAGAGGGCAGTAGCTATACCCCAATCGTCTGGGTCTCCCAATAAGAGCTAGAAGAAAAGGAATTTACGGTAAGTAACAAAATTCCCTTCTTTGCAGCAATCACACTCCACCGATGAGTCCTTTTGAAATAGGTCACCAATATTTCTCCAGAGGCATGTCCTCAATTAAGTTGTCCAGGCTTGTGCCACAAGTCTGCAGTCAGTCTAAGGCCTCTTTCACACGTCAGTATTTTGCATCAGTATTTGGATGCCAAAGCCAGGAGTGTCTCTAAAACACAAAACAGGTGTCAGTCTTTCAATTATAGCTCTTCTCTGTAAGTTCCACTCCTGGTTTTGGTATCCAAACACTGATGAAATACTGACCACACACATGCAAAATACTGACGTGTGAAAGAGACCGAAGTGTGCACACTGTCAGGATTCTCTAGTGCAGGTGGAATTTGCATACATGCGGTCACATACCTACTAGACGTGCACAGCCTCAATACAAGTGAATTTAGCAAAGCCTGACTTCTCATGCAGATGTATGAAAATCACGTGTCTGTGGTCATGTACCCACCAACTGGACTGGAGAATGCTGACGCACACTGTTGGGATTCATAAGTCTACAATCACATAGAGCAACTGCACCCCAAGCCTGGACAACCCCTTTAAGAGAATGTATGGGCAGAAAAGTAGCTAATGTTTAAACCATGAATGTTAATTTTTTTTTTATATATATATATATATATATATATATATATATATATATATATATATATATATATATATATATATATATATATATATATACACATACTAGAAGGTGGCCGGATTCTACGCATCGGGTATTCTAGAATCTACGTATTGTGTAGTTCATGTATGATTTTTGTTATATATATATATATATATATATATAGATGTTGTTGTGTGTAGTTACCAAGTGTTTGTGTAGGGCGCTGTACATGTTCTGGGTGTGGCGGGGGGTGAGAGCGGTGTTGTATGTGTGTTGCGTGTGTTGCGTTGTTTGTGGAGCGCTGTGTGTCTGTAGCGTTGTGTGTGTGTGTGTGTTGTGCGGTTTGTGTGTGTGTGGTGTGTTTTGGGGGGAGGTATGTTTTGAGCAATGTGTGTGTTGTGCGGTATGTGCGTATATTTGTGTGTGCTGCGGTGTTTGTGTGTTGGGTGTTGTGTGTGTGCAGCGTTGTCTGTGTGTGTGGGTGTCTGTGTAGGGCGTTGTTTGTGGTTCCCAGTGTGTGTGTGTTGTGCAGTGCACGTGTGTGTGTGTGTTGGGGGGAGGTGTGCACCTTCCATCGTGCTCCATCCCCCATGCTGCGCACCCCCCATCGTGCTCCATCCCCCATGCAGCGCACTCCCCATCGTGCTGCATCCCCCATGCTGCGCACTCCCAAACGTGCTCCATCCGCCATGCTGCGCACTCCCAAACGTGGTCCATCCGCCATGCTGCGCACTCCCAAACGTGCTCCATCCGCCATACTGCGCACTCCCCATCGTGCTGCATCCCCCATGCTGCGCACTCCCAAACGTGCTCCATCCGCCATGCTGCGCACTCCCCATCGTGCTCTATCCGCCATGCTGCGCACTCCCAAACGTGCTCCATCCCCCATGCTGCGCACCCCCCATCGTGCTCCATCCCCCATGCAGCGCACTCCCCATCGTGCTGCATCCCCCATGCTGCGCATTCCCAAACGTGCTGCATCCGCCATGCTGCGCACTCCCAAACATGCTCCATCCGCCATACTGCGCACTCCCCATCGTGCTGCATCCCCCATGCTGCGCACTCCCAAACGTGCTCCATCCGCCATGCTGCGCACTCCCCATCGTGCTCTATCCGCCATGCTGCACACTCCCAAACGTGCTCCATCCGCCATGCTGCGCACTCCCAAACGTGCTCCATCCGCCATGCTGCGCACCCCCCATGATGCTCCATCCGCCATGCTGCGCACTCCCAAACGTGCTCCACCCGCCATGCTGCGCACTCCCAAACGTGCTCCTTCCGCCATGCTGCGCACTCCCAAACATGCTCCATCCGCCATGCTGCGCACTCCCAAACGTGGTCCATCCGTCATGCTGCACACTCCCAAACGTGCTCCATCCGCCATGCTGCGCACTCCCAAACGTGCTCCATCCGCCATACTGCGCACTCCTAAACGTGCTCCATCCGCCATACTGCGCACTCCCCATCGTGCACCATCCGCCATGCTGCGCACTCCCAAACGTGGTCCATCCGCCATGCTGCGCACTCCCAAACGTGGTCCATCCGCCATGCTGCGCACTCCCAAACGTGGTCCATCCGCCATGCTGCGCACTCCCAAACGTGGTCCATCCGCTATGCTGCGCACTCCCAAACGTGGTCCATCCACCATGCTGCGCACTCCCAAACGTGCTCCATCCGCCATGCTGCGCACTCCCAAACGTGCTCCATCCGCCATGCTGCGCACTCCCAAACGTGCTCCATCCCCCATGCTGCGCACTCCCCATCGTGCTCCATCCCCCATGCTGCGCACCCACCATCGTGCTCCATTCCCCATGCTGCACCAGCATCAGCCTCTCTGCCCGCAGCATCAGCCTCTCTCCTTCTAGCCTCCCCCAGCATCAGCCTCTCTCCTTCTAGCCTCCCCCAGCATCAGCCTCTCTCCTTCCAGCCTCCTTCAGCATCAGCCTCCCTCTCCCAGCCTTCCCCAGGATCAGCCTCTCTCCTCCCAGCCTCCGTCCTCCCAGCCTTCCCCAGCATCAGCCTCCCCCAGCATCAGCCTCTCTCCTTCCAGCCTCTCCCAGCATCACCCTCTCTCCTTCCAGCCTCCCCCAGCATCAGCCTCCCTCTCCCAGCCTTCCCCAGGATCAGCCTCTCTCCTCCCAGCCTCCGTCCTCCCAGCCTTCCCCAGCATCAGCTTTCCCCTCCCAGCCTCCCTCAGCATCAGCCTTCCCCAGCATCAGCCTCTCTCCTCCCAGCCTCAGCCTCTCTCCTTCCAGCCTTCCCCAGCATCAGCCTCTCTCCTCCCAGCCTCAGCCTCTCTCCTTCCAGCCTCCCTCAGCATCAGCCTTCCCTTCCCAGCCTTCCCCAGGATCAGCCTCTCTCCTCCCAGCCTCCTTCAGCATTAGCCTTCCCCTCCCAGTCTCCCCCAGCATCAGCCTCCCCCTCCCAGCCTTCCCCAAGATCAGCCTCTCTGCTCCCAGCCTCCTCCAGCACGCTGTGCTCCTCTGCCGACACTCACCCACACCCGATCGCATACACTCACACACACAACCGATCGCATACACTCACCCACACCCGATCGCATACACTCACACACACCCGATCGCATACACTCACACACACCCGATCGCATCCACTCACCCACACAGACACTGACGAAATCGCACATACGCGCTGATACTCACAACATCCGGAGATATCACATGCTTCTGGCCATGTGATCCTCCGTCAGGTCCTGGAAGCTCACAGCACAGTATCGGGGCCGAGAAGCAAGCAATATCCCAGGATGTTGTGAGTATGTGGATGCGATGTGATGTGTGTGTGAGGGTGAGTGTGATCTGATGTGTGTATGTGTGTGTGTGTGCTGTTATGTGTCTGTATTTTCCGCCGCTGCAGGACCTTGATGTGTGGATGCCATGTGATGTGTGTGTGAGGTGTGTGTGAGATTGAGTGGGAGCCGGTGTACACTGGTAACTGATACACATCGGGTAACTAAGGGACCTTAGTTACCCGATGTGTATAATGGTTACCAGCTTTCACGGCCTCCGTCAAGATCCCAGCATCACAAGGTTATGTCTGGCGCTGCTGGGATCCTGACGGAGCCGGTGTAGAAGCAAGCGATATCCCAGGATGTTGTGATGTGTGAGGTGTGTGTGAGGTGTGTGTGAGAGTGAGTGTGATGTGTGTGTGTACTCACCTGGGAATCGGAGCTCCGTGTCAGTTGGGCCAGAGCGAGCGTGCATTGCGTGAGGGGGGCGGGGCCTGCAGAGAGCCGGGGCGAGAGGCCAATCCGTGTGGGGGGGCGGGGCCATGGCGAGCCCAGCGGCCAATCAGCTTTGTGTCACCGTAAGGACACAATTTTGAAGCATGACAGACAGACAGACAGACAGAATAAGGCAATTATATATATAGATTTTAATTTTTCAAGGCAATGTCTTTATTAAATATCATAAATCTTGTTTTTCACACTGTCCAATAGGCCTCATACTAGACTTAAGGGTGCTTTACATGCTGCGACATCGCGAGCGATAGCACCCGTCCCCGTTGTTTGTGCGACATTTGCTGATCACTGCCGTAGCGAAAAAATCCCTACGGCAGCGTCACACGCACATACCTGTTCAACGATGTCGCTGTTGCTGCCGAACAATCCCTCCTTCAAGGGGGAGGTGCGTTCAACGTCACAGCGGCGTCACTAAACGGCCACCCAATAGAAGAGAAGGGGAGGAGATGAGCGTCCGGAACATCCCGCCCACCTCCTTCCTTCCTCATTGCCGGTGGACGCAGGTAAGGAGAGGTTCCTCATTCTTGCGGTGTCACACACAGCAATGTGTGGTGCCGCAGGAACGACAAACAACCAGCGGCATGCACCACCAGCGATATTATGAAAAGGAGCGACGTGTCAACGATCAACGATTTTTGACGTTTTTGCGATCGTTGATCGTCGCTCCTAGCTGTCACACGCTGCGATGTCGCTAACGACGCCGGATGTGCTTCACAAACAATGTGACCCCGACGATATATCGTTAGCGATGTCACAGCGTGTAAAGCGGCCTTTCTCTGTCGCTTCATTGGGGGACACCGGAAACCATGGGTGTATGCTGCTGGCTCTAGGAGGCTGACACTATGCAAATCAAAACGTTGGCTCCTCCCCAGTAGTATACACCCACTGACCGGAGCTGAGGAGATCAGTTTTTGCTTAGTGTCCGAGGAGGTTGGACACGCAGGGGCTGCTCTCAGCCCCTCAGGTTTGTATTGTTGTGTTTTATTAATGTTCTCCCTTTGTTTTTCAGACACAGCTCGTCGGGCGACAGGGTGTAATCGCTCACCCTGCTCTCCCCCATAGAGACCGGTCGCACAGAGTGGGGTCCGTCCGCCACTACTGTTGTCCTCCGTGTCTGTCTGGCAGTGAACCCGGCCCCTCCAACACAGAAGAGTGTTCGAGGTGCATCCGCATTGAGGAAAAGTGCAACGTCGTTGATAAAGGCGCAGGGTCCGGCCCCCCTCCCCAACTCTCTCTCGCTTCCGAGCCTGATTGTGGGGTAGGAGGACGAAGACGGTACCTGGGATGGAGAGGTACCCCTCCAGTCTCCCGTCAACTACACCCGGGTCGACTGTCGAGATGACTTCATTCGCCTCCTCCAGGACGGATCACCAGGAGACAAATTGGAACCTCCAAGAAAAGGTACCATCCCTGATTCCGGGGGTCCCACCTTTATATTTATTCCCCTGCTTCTTATGACAGGGGCTCTACCTGTAACCCCTCTCCTGGGTAATGGGAGGGATAGTTTTATATACAGTCGTTTAGTCCCTGGGTGGTTTCCCCCCTACAGTGTGGCTTCTCCGCTCGATGGGCTCCGCTGCAGCCCTCCTCTGGACCCACCTCGCCTCCGCACCTCCCCTGTAGTTTGAAAAAAGAAAAAAAATGTTAATCTTGGCGCCATTACAGCCTGCTCCTCCTATCGGTCCACGCCCCCTCCAGCGCCCCGGGCACTCGTGGACACTCGTATTTTCCGCGCCCTTCCTGGCCACGCCCCCCTCTCTGTTACCCACTCGCGCGGGTTTTTCAATTCTTCCCGCCTCTATTATCCCCTCGCGCGGCCTCAGTCCTTTACCCGGTGCCTGACGTCTTTTCCCGGCGCCAATCCCCGGCGCGCATCATCCCTGCGGCTCCAGTGACCTAGGCCTCTCCCCCTGGGTAAGCGGCGCTGCCGCCGCCGCGAGGCCCGATCCTCTCCGCCCGGGTAGGTTGGCACCACTGCCGCCACAAGACCTGAGCCTCCAACCGGGTAAGCGCTGCTAGCGGCGCTGCCAGGCCCGAGCCTCCAACTGGGTAAGCGCTCCTAGCGCCGCTGCGAGCATCCCAGTAAACAGTGCCACCACCGCTGCAAGTTTGCGACAAAGCGTTCACCTGCAGGCAGCGTTGGCTCCAGCGCACCCTCACAGGCAGCGATTAATCCACCATTCCCGAGACTTCAGTGTCAGTCAGCGCTTATTTGCCGGCATCAGTGTGCCACAATCAGCACTCCTCACCAGGCATCTAAGTGTCCCCTCTCTCAGGGCTCATTCTCTAGGGTACTGTTGTTTCTGAAGAAGCAGGTTCATTCCCTATGGTACTGTTTGTGAAGAAGCAGGCACATTCCCTATGGTACTGTTTGTGAAGAAGCAGGCACATTCCCTATGGTACTGTTTGTGAAGAAGCAGGCCCATTCACTATGGTACTGTTGTTTGTGAAGAAGCTGTATGGCGCACACTTTTAATGTCTTCTGATTTGTGATGTACACTCAGACACTATCGCCACATCTTGCCTAACACAGATGTGCTCCTGAATTCTGGGTGTTGACTGTCAGTTGGCCATTCTCTCCCCCAGGTATTATGCGCCTGTAGCACTACTCAGTGATCCTATGTGTCCAGCAGTATTATACGCCTGTGGCACTAATTACGGATGTTACTGCAGCATTCTAGACCTTCCCCAAAGTATCGTTCTTTGCGCCTGATTATCCGTCTCGTTACGGATAGATTATGGCGCTCTACCCAGCAATCAGAAGCTCATATTTCGTTGCGCACGATGATTATCCGGCGGTCCATGACATGGCCTTTTTCGTGAGCGCTCCAGTGTCTCCGTGAACCTGTCATCTTTCCAGTGTGTTTCATACTTACGCCCGGTGTTTCCATGTACCTGTCCTCTATCCTACGTGTCAGTGTCTCTGCGTGCTACCTGTCTGTTACAGTAAGCAGGTGCTTCCGGGACGCTGCCCACTATCCAGTGTGCTTGTGTTTCTATAGGCACATGTCTACTCTGGCTTACCAGTGTTTTTATGAATCAGCCAGTGTTTCGGTATGCACAGGGTTATGCCAGTGTACCAGTGTTTCAATGAACCTGCCCACTATTAGTGTGCCAGTATTCCTCTATGCACCTGTTTATGCACCCGTTTACTTCAATGTGCCAATTCTTCGTTCAACCCATCCACTATCCAGTGTGCCAGTGGTTATGTATACACCTGTTTAAGCCGGTGTACCAGTGTTTCTACAAACCTGCCCACTATTCAGTGTGCCGGTGTCCCTGGATGCACCCTTTATGCTCTCGTTACTTCAGCGTGACGATGCTTCATTCAACCTGCACATTACTCAGGGTGACAGTGTTGCTCCGGCCTGTTTCTTTAAACCTATCCTCCGGTGTGTCACTGTTTCTCTACTTACCAGCAGGTTATCTAGGATGACAGTGATCCATGGGCCACTGTTTCGATGAGCCTGCCCACTACTAAGTGTGCCAGCGTTCTCCTAACCTCAGACCGAACACAGCAACAGGCCTAAGTGCTCTGTCCACGACCCTGTGAGTCGGAGCCACCCTTTCACTCACGGCAGACGGATCTGGTATCCATTGCATCATTATTGAGGCGAGAGGTGAGGACTCCATCCATCCACCAAGGACTCCATGACACGGCATGGCAGCAGCAGTCATTTAGTCCCTTTCCAGTGACCCGGGTCCATCTCCTACCTCGTACCACTCGTCTAAGGTAACCACAAGGTAAGGCACAGTCCTGTGACCAGCACGTGGTCTGCTTTATTCACTGCAGCAGCAGTCGTTACCTGTCATCTAGCCGATTCCTACGAACCCGGGGCCATCTCCTGCCTCACACCACTCTTCTAGGGTATCACGAGGTAAGGCACGCTTCTCTGACCAGTACGTTGTCTGCTTCAATTCCTGCAGCAGTCATTTCTTCACTTCTCAGTGATCCGGGTCTATGCCCTACCCCACACCTTACGTCTATCGTAATCACGATGTAAGGCACTATCCTCTGACCAGCAAGTTGTGTGATTTTTTTACTCCCTGCAGCAGCAGTCATTTAGTCACTTCCCAGTGTCCCGGGTACCGCACCACGTGCCTAATGGGGTCAGGAGGTAAGTTTGTCTCTCCGACTATTAGGTTGTCTGCTCCACTTCCAACAGCAGCAGCCATTTACTCACTCAAATGTGGAAGTTACTCACGAAGTAAGGCACTGCCCTCTAGCCAGTAAGTGACCTTCCTCACTCCCTGCCGCCTTCCATCGACGGTTCATAGTGTTTCTGATATAGCAGAGTTCAGACCATGTATGTGTTTAAGTCCAGGGGTTGGTTCTTACATTTTCTCTCTTCCAGACAAGGATCAGATTTTTCTCCAGTCCCTTCGCAGACAACGGATGAAGAACCTACTATGGTCCCTCTCTTAACTGCTTCTGGACCATTAAGAACTGGGCACAGGATCTTCGACAGTCATCAATGTTACGAACGACCAGTTTCACCATGGACTTCCAGTTCACTAACGGCTCAGTCATTTCACTCATTCCTCCCCTTCTGCCTTGGCCTACTGAGGCTACAAAACTGTCCTGCCTGTCTATTTTCAGCAACAGAACTCTTTGGGGAGCCCAAATGTACAGGCCACTCAGTATTTCTAATGTCTACCTGATTTTCTCTAGTCTTCAACACTCAACACCACTGCCAGTGGTTCCTTCCCAACTGGCCGCTTGTCTCTAGCATCATAGTCTTAACCCACTTGAGTACCAGGCTGTTAAGGGTTCCCACCGCCCCTGTCCCTGGTCTGCCTCCCACTACGTCACTCGTTGATGTTCTAGGCTTAAGTGACGGTCCTCTAATTCTCTGCCCTGCTGGATTCCACGGCTGGTCCCCACCACTTGGGCTCAGACGTACTCGTTCATCCTTGTGCCTTCTAGTGGAGCCTTTGCGAGATTTTTTACCTCACATATTCTCAGGCGTTGCTTCCCCTTCAGCCGCCACTTCTGGATTTGGCGTGATAACTTGTTTTTTCTCTTCAATTCTCCAGTTTCCAGGCTACCTTTTCCAAGAAATCCGTCGCCCCTCTGGTCGGATAGCATTTACACCAGCGACATAGTCCAGGCCCTCCTTTTTGGACGGGTTCTCTTCTCCTAATGGGGGTTTTACAGCCAGGTCACATGAGCATTTTCAGTCTCAGGAGCTTTTCCTCCGTACTGGGTTCTCCTCATACCTCACCTCAAGGTCCTCTCTTTTGGGTCGAATCTCCCCAAGATTCGAATTCCCACGCCCTCTCCGCTGTCGAATATCTACCTAGTACTTCCCATCCAGAGTACGGAATTACTCAGTGACACACCATCGTAGATGCACACTCCCTTCCCTTCTGTCACGTCAGAGTAGAAACTGGTTATTGGACTTCCTTAGCTTCCATGACCACCGTCTTTCTCAGAAGTTCTTGTTCCTAAACACAGGGGAATGATCTCCTGTTTCCATATCCTGCCTGCAGGCCGTTCGCCTGCCCACTATGGTCAGATTTCTACCTTACAGTTCTGTAGGATAGTCTTCCTTCTCTCTTCTCGATTATTCTAGAATCTTCTCTTAGCCCAATTCCCCTGCACTCTCTTTGGAAGTTGGCTTGGGCAATTGGTTTCCCTTTTAGTTACTCTGGCAGTCAATAGCCACAGCTATATTGGCCTCCGTTTGTCCCGACATCCACGTCTGCCCGGTACTCTGCCCTTCGGTTATTCTTACACAGTCTCGGAAGAGACACTCTGTCCAGTTAGTCTTCTTCTCTTGGCCTCAACCTGTTGACGATAGTCTCCTTAGATTCTCAGCTTTGTGGACACATATTCCACAGGAGATAGTGCACTATCTCTTGTTCTCCCAGCCCTCCGTTGGCATTTATCGTCTTCGGACGCATGTCTCAATAGTGGTTCAGTAGTTTCTTTACTACCCTGACTCTCTCCCCCTACATTAGGGTCTCCCCAAGCTAATCTGTTCAGTTACGCAGCTATTGTTTACCTAACAGCTTGTCTTTCAGGGCATTTACAGTGCCCATATTCTTTTCTTAATCACCGCCAGTTCACTCCTGGCCGGGAAGCGGTTCTTTACAGTGTCTAGCGACAGGTTCCGTTCACTGGACCTCGTCCCTGGTAATCCTATTTTTGAGTCCTTCTTTTCCCACCCTTGGGGACTGCTGTAGGACGTCCCATGGTTTCCTGTGTCCCCCAATGAAGCGACAGAGAAAATAAGATTTTGGGTACTCACCATAAAATCTTTCTCGGAGCCTTCATTGGGGGACACAGCACCCGCCACTTTTTCTTCAGACTTTAGTGGATCCGGTCTGTTTTAAGATTCAAGCTTCTCCTCGTACTGCTTTTACACTAACTGATCTCCTCAGCTCCGGTCAGTGGGTGTATACTACTGGGGAGGAGCCAACGTTTTGATTTGCATAGTGTCAGCCTCCTAGAGCCAGCAGCATACACCCATGGTTTCCTGTGTCCCCCAATGAAGGCTCCGAGAAAGAGATTTTACGGTGAGTACCCAAAATCTTATTTTTCACATCTTGTTGTGCATGGAAGACTTGTCAGCAGTCTAATGATCATCACAAATAGGATTAAAATGACAGATAAACTTTTGCTATTGTAGGTAATAACTGATAGAGAGCGCACACACAACCCCAAAATTCTGGCCTCCCCTGGCTCTGAGGATGTTCATTCAGTTGTTTACTTTCGTTTAAAAAAAAAAAAAGTTGATCACAGACATGGAACAAAACTAAAGTCATTTCAAATGTCACCTTTCTGGCTTTAAGAAACACTAAAAAAAAATCATGAAAACATAATGTGCAGCCAGTAATGGTTACTTTTCAAATCCAAAAAGGGGGACAAGTTATGGAATCACTCAATTATGAGGAAACCATTATGGAATCACCCTGTAAATTGTCATTCCCAAAACTAACACCTGCATCAAATAAGAGCTGCTCGTTAGTCTGCATCTAAAAAGGAGTGATCACACCTTGGAGAGCTGTTGCACCA
Source organism: Anomaloglossus baeobatrachus (assembly GCF_048569485.1). Lineage (NCBI taxonomy): Eukaryota > Metazoa > Chordata > Amphibia > Anura > Aromobatidae > Anomaloglossus > Anomaloglossus baeobatrachus. Next base: position 32,424,026 of record NC_134358.1, read on the forward strand.
AGTGGACTGACATGAATCATGGCTCCAACACTGGAGATGTCAATTGAAACAAAGGAGAGGATTATCAAACTCTTAAAAGAGGGTAAATCATCACGCAATGTTGCAAAAGATGTTGGTTGTTCACAGTCAGCTGTGTCTAAAATCTGGACCAAATACAAACAAAATGGGAAGGTTGTTAAAGACAAACATACTGATAGACCAAGGAAGACATCAAAGCGTCAAGACAGGAAGCTTACAGCAATGTGTCTCCAAAACAGGAAATGCACAACAAAACAAATGAGGAACGAATGGGAGGAAGCTAGAGTCAATGTCTGTGACCGAACTGTAAGAAACTGCCTAAAGTAAATGGGATTTACATACAGAAAAGTTAAACAATAAAAAGATGACTGCCTGAAGAGAACATGTAAATATCCATAGTCATTGATGATATGGGGCTGCATGTCAGGTAAAGGCACTGGGGAGATTGCTGTCATTACATCTTCAATAAATGCCCAAGTTTACATTGAAATTTTGGACACTTTTCTTATTTCATCAATTTTAAGGATGTTTGGGGATGATGATATCATTAATCAAGATGATAATGCATCCTGCCATAGAGCAAGAACTGTGAAAACATTCCTTGAAAGAAGATACATAAGGTCAATGTCATGGCCTGCAAATAGTCCGGATCTCAATCCAATTGAAAATGTTTGGTGGAAGTTGAAGAAAATGGTCCATGACAAGGCTCCAACCTGCAAAGCTGATCTGGCAACAGGAATCAGAGAAAGTTGGAGCCAGATTGATGAAGAGACTGTCTGTCACTCATTAAGTCCATGCCTCAGAGACTGCAAGCTGTTATAAAAGCCAGAGGTGGTGCAACAAAATACTAGTGATGTATTGGAGGGTTCTTTTGTTTGTTTTTCATGATTCCATAATTTTTTCCTCCTAATTGAGTGATTCCATAATTTTCCCCCTGTTTGGTCTTGAAAAGTAACCGTTACAGCCAGAAAGTTGTCGTTTGAAATGACTTTAGTTTTGTGCCATGTCTGTGATCAACTGAATGAACATCCTCAGAGCCAGGTGAGTCAATAATTTTTGCCAGGGGTTGTATATAATATATATAGATAGATATAGATAATGAATAAATTGGGAACACTTCCAAATTGTCAGTTTTTCATATTTTTGAGTCAAATGTAAATTGTTCTTTTATTCTATAAACTACTGACAACGTCTCCGAATTTCCAAGCAATAAATTCTGTATTTATTTTCTGAAAATGAGAAATTGCCAAAATAACAAAACAATGCATTGCTTTCACACCTCAAATAATGCCAAGAAAAAAAGTTCCTAATCATTTAGACACAACAATACTAATCATGTTTTACCTTAGGAACATTCAGAAATCAATATTTTGTGGAATAACCATGGTTTTTAATCCCAGCTTTCATGTGTCTTGGCTGCTTTCCTCCAGTCTTTCACACTGCTTTTGGGGGACCTTATACCACTCCTGTCGCAAAAATGTAAGCAGTTCTTCTATGTTTGATGGCTTGTGACTATCCATCTTACTCTTGATTACATTCCAGAGGTTTTCAATGGGGTTCAGGTCTGGAGATTGGGCTAACCATGACAGGGTTTTGATGTGATGGTCCTTCATCCACACATTGACCTAGCTGTGTGGCATGGCGCATTGCCCTGCTGGAAAAAAGAGTCCTCAGAGTTGGGGAACATTGCCTGAGCAGAAGGAAGCAACTGTTTTTCCAGGATAACCTTATATGCGGCTTGATTAATTCATCCTTTGCAAAAAATAACCTACCCAATTCCAGCCTTGCAGAAGCATCCCCAGATCATCACTGATCCTCCACCAAATTTCACAGTGGGTGCAAGACACTGTGGCTTGTACGCCTCTCCAGGTCTCCATCTAACCATTAGACGACCAGGTATTGGTTGGGCAAAGCTGAAAATTAGGTAAAGAAAATTCAACAAACATCTTTGCGAAGGACATATTTTTGATTCTGAGCATAGATGAAGTGGACGGCTACGGGCTGCTACCCCCATCTGCCTGGCTTTATCTTGGCTAGCAATCAAAATACAGGGAAGCCCATTAATTTTTTAGTTATTTAAAAAAAAATGTGTGGGTTCCATTTTGATCACCAGTAAGGTAAAACCATGCAGCTGGGGGCTGGGATTCTCAGCGTGGTAAAGCCTTAAGCGTTCTGGGCCCCCAGTGCAAAAAAACACAGCCCACCCTGGAAATGGCGCATTGTTTATTAGTGCCATTTCCAGGCGTTATACCCGGCTCATCCAGCAGCCCTGATGGCAGTGGCACGCTGGGTAATAAAGGTGTTAATACCAGCTTTGTATTCTGAGCTGGTACTAAGCCCGAAATTCATGGTGTCATGCCAAATTAGACATGGCCACCATGAATTTCTAGTAAACATTAACAAAAGACAACAGATAGAAGAAAAAATGTATCAGTGGTAAAACCAAAAAAAATTAGAGGCTCCATCTTTATTATATATATAAAAAAAAATCCTTAGTCCGATGTAATCCACACGGAGAGCAATGTCAGCTCTGCTTCATCCCCCTGTACAAACAAGTGTCTATACAGAGCGAGAAGCAGGGAGAGCAATGTCAGCTCTGCTTCATCCCGTTTTACAGACAAGCGTCAATACAGAGAGAGAAGCAGACTGACAGTGAGGGTATGATTACACTTGTGTATGACTCCTGCGAGTCTCGCGTCGGTATCACCCAGCACTGCGTACAATCTCCTGACAGGAGCGCCTCAGCTGCATGGAAATACATGCAGCGGACCCGCTCCTGTCAGGAGAGTGTGCACCGTGCTGGGTGATACCGATGCAACACTCGCACAGTGACAGTCAAATTTCAATTGAGTCCATGACTCATGGACTCGGGTGAAGCCTGACGTCTCCACGAACACGGCCGAAACAGCTGAAGAGTGACGAGCAGTGCAGTGAATACCCCCGGAGGTTCCTGATCGGACCTGGAAGCAGAAGCGGCAGGAGACAGTCTGCAGGATGCGTCGCGAGACCTGTAAGTATAATCATAATGTTTTTTTACTAATATGCTTTTTTTTTTTTTTTTTTGCAGCCACTGGACACAAACTGTAACACAAGTTTCCCAGTTTCGTGTTTGGGACCGTGTGCTTGTACACTATGTGTTCGGTACTCACCCCAAACTTTACATTTTGGGTTCGCCCATCACTACTGATAACATCTGTATATATAGTAGGTAAGACAGGATCCAGCATTCACAATAGATGTGACAGCACACCTCATCCCCCTCCCTGCACATTTTTACCCTGATAAGATACATGCTCATTAAGTATTTAAATACATTTCAGTAGGGAGAGAGTGGAATCTTTGTCCAAGTGCCCAACAATCAGTGGTAATGTTTGTTTACACCATGTTCCAAATTATTATGCAAATTGGATGTAAGTGTCCTAGCGATTAATAATGAAGCTCATTGATGGTTTTGTGTCTCAGGGTTCTTTGGTCACTGAAATCAATTTCCAATACCTGTGATCATTAGTTTGCCAGGTGAGGCCCAATAAAAGGAAAACTGGATGCGCCACAATATTAAGCAGCCACGGTATTCATGTAACATGGGAAAGAAAAAGGATCTCTCTGCTGCCGAAAAGCATCAAATAGTGCAATGCCTGGGACAAGGGATGAAAACATTAGATATTTCACGAAAACTTAAGCGTGATCATCGTACTGTGAAGAGATTTGTGGCTGATTCTGAGCACATGCAGGTTCGTGCTGATAAAGGCAGAATGAGGAAGGTTTCTGCCAGGCAAGTCCATCGGATTAAGAGAGCAGCTGCTAAAAACCATTACAAACCAGCAAACAGATATGTGAAGCTGCTGGTGCCTCTGGAGTCCCTCGAACCTCAAGGTGTAGGATCCTTCAAAGGCTTGCTGTGGTTCATAAACCTATTATTCGGCCACCCCTAACCAGTGCTCACAAGCAGAAACGGTTGCAGTGGGCCCAGACATACATGAAGACTAATTTTCAAACAGTCTTGTTTCCTGATGAGTGTCGAACAGCCCTGGATGGTCCAGATGGATGAGGTTGATGATGGTTGCTGGATAGGCCACCATGTTCCAACAAGGCTGCGACATCAGCAAGGAGGTGGAGGAGTCATGTCTTGGGCCGGAATCATGGGGAGACATCTGGTAGGCCCCTTTAGGGTTCCTGAAGGTGTAAAAATGACCTCTGCAAAATATATAGAGTTTCTGACTGACAACTTTCTTCCATGGTACAAAAAGCAGAAACGTGCCTTCAGAAGCAAAATCATCTTCATGCATGACAATGCACCATCTCATGCTGCAAAGAATACCTCTGTCATTGGCTGCTATGGGCATAAAAGGGGATAAACTCATGGTGTGGTCACCATCTTCCCCTGACCTCAACCCTATAGAGAACCTTTGGAGTATCATCAAGCAAAAGATATATGAGGGTGGGAGGCATTTCACATCTAAACAGCAGCTCTGGGAGGCGATTCTGACATCATGCAACGAAATTCAAGCATTTCAAACTCGAAAAATTCACAAGTTCAATGGATGCAAGAATTGTGAAGGTGACATCAAAGAAGGGTTCCTATGTTACATGTAACGTGGCCTGTTAGGATGATTTGGATGTAAATAGCTTTTTATTTGGTGAATGTGACCTCCTAATGCTGCAAATTCCACAAATGAGCATTTTCAGTTCTTTAAGACATAAAATGTTTAGAAACTCTACTGTGCCTAATAATGTGGAACAGGAAGATTATACTGTTATCATTGGAATAAAATTCCATGTATCCTCTAACGGGTGATGACTTTTATTAGACTGACTCATTTGCACCGACCATTTAGGAAAATCAGAGAAAAATATCATTTGAATAATAATTTGGAACATGGTGTATATAAAAACCTAATTTAGGCTAAGACCGCACTTTCCGTTTCCACCTGCTTTTCACCTGCTTTTTAGGTCTGTTTTGAGAAGCACCTTTTTCATGCCAAAAGGCATGCATTTTGATTTTCCAGCAAAGTCTATGGAAAATGTGGATTTCTTGTCCGCACTTTGCGTTTCCAAATGCAGCGTTTAATTTGCATATTTTGTGGCAAAAACCATGCGTTCAAAGAAGCAATTGTTTTGCCATTTTGGCTGCGTTCTACGCCCATTGAAATCAATGAGTTGTAGAAAATCGCTGCCAAAATGGGAAGCAGTGCGCTTGCATTGCATTATTATTGCGATCCACATGGTTTTTTTAACATAACATAAAGGCAGTTCTTTCGTCTTTCTCTGTCGGTCGGTCTGTCGGTCGGTCTCTCTCTATGTCTTTCTCTCTCTCTGTCCATGTCTGTCTCTCCCTTCTCACCCTCTCTCTCATACTCACCGATCCACGATCACCGGCGCGGCGCTACACGGCGTTCTCACTGTGGCGGCTTCTCTTTTGAAAATGCTGGCCTCTCATTAATCCATCACGTATTCCCTCCTTTCCCCGCCCACCGGCGCCTATGATTGGTTGCAGTCAGACACGCCCCCATGCTGAGTGACAGCTGTCTTACTTCAATCACAGCCACCGGTGGGCGTGTCTATATCTAGCAGTAAAAAAAATAAATAAATGAAAAAAAATGACGTGCGGTCCCCCCCCCCATTTGGATACCAGCCAGGGTAAAGCCACACGGCTGAAGGCTGGTATTCTCAGGATGGGGGGCCCCACGTTATGGGGAAGCTCCCCAGCCTAACAGCCAGCAGCCGCCCAGAATTGCCGCATGCATTATATGCGACAGTCCCGGGACTTTACTGGCTCATCCCGAATTGCCCTGGTGCGGTGGCAAACGGGGTAATAAGGAGTTAATGGCAGCAGCCCATAGCTGCCACTAAGTCCTAGGTTAATCATGGCAGGCGTCTCCCCGAGATACCTTCCATGATGAACCTGTAAGTTAAAGTAAATAAACACAGATCCAAAAAATCATTTATTTGTAATGAAAGACAAAAAAAACACCCTTTTTCACCACTTTATTATCCCCTCAAAAACACCTCCAGGTCTGACATAATCCACGCAAGGTCCCCCGACGCTTCCAGCTCTGCTACATCGGAAGCTAACAGGAGCGGCAGTAGAACACTGCCGCTCCTGTGAGCTCCATGCAGCAACTGAAGTTAGTCGCGCGATCAGCTGTGCTGTTATTGAGGTTACTCGCGGCCACTGCTCTCCGGTGGAGGACTGCAGCTGTGGCCGGGAGTAACCAGAGTGAAAGCACAGCTGATCGCGCGGCTCACTGCAGTCACTCAGGGGATTTGCGATTACAGGTGAGTCCTTCACGTGTGACTGCAAATCAAGCCACGGCACATGCACAGAGCCGCGCGATCACAATGAAGTCGGGTGAAGTTCATCCGAGTTCATTCTAATCACGCGGCACTGTCCGCAGCCAGCCATGACAGTGACAGTGCGGTCCCACTCGGCGCTGCTGCAAGTCTATGGGGATGCTGCAGAGCCGAGTGGGTGCGTTCTGTGAAAAATGTGCGTTCTGTATGCTTTTCCCACTCTGTCTATGGCAGAGCAAGCATCCAGAACGCATGAATTCTCTCCAGGAATGCCCGCACTTTGCGCTCTGCCAAATGCATCTCAGAATGCAGCTTTTTCGCCTGCGTTCTGAGACGCACACGCAGTGACTTACACGCTGCAGAATTCAACTGCAAAGTGCGGTCTTAGCCTTAAACCATAGATTTTTAGCTTTTTTTTTTCAAATTCTCCTAAAAGAACAACACAAGTTGATGCATATGAGCAACAATGCTAATTTGGCAATATTTAAAGGGGTTATCCGGCTTCTCTTGACTTTTTTTTTTATTCCCCTATTGGGCTACATTGGGGCAGGTAAGTAGATAGAGACCACTTACCTGCCCTGCTGTCAGCCCCTCTCCCCCGGCTCAGAGTGGTCATGTGACCACTCCTGCTGCGATTTTGCTGCTTCCGGTCATTTCATGTTGACATGCAAATCTGGAACAGCATGTCGCCTCCCTGTTGGGCGGGTACAATGCAATGAGCTCCGCCCCCCTTCCCTGCACCCTCCCACACATTCCCCCGCACACCGAACTCTGCCCACAACCTCCCCCTGCACTGCTGTGGGGTCCGTGACCTGGGGGAAGGGCCTGGCGACAGCTGCACACGGTGTCACCGCCAGCAGCGGGCCCCCTGCTCAGGATCGCACATTCAAATGTACCGGCATCACAGATCACAGATGCCGATTATATTTGAAAGCACTGATGAGAGGGAGCGCAACGCTGCTTCTCATCACTGTCCGTGCAGTCTGTGTCTGACAGTTCAGGACAGTGGTGACGTCACTACTGTGCTGATATGTCCAGACCAGACAGCGGACAAACGTGCAGGAGCGGCGGGGACAGACGACGGGTGAGTATGTATTCCCTACATGTGTTCCCTATGGTGGTAGGGGGGGTCGGTACAGAGCGCCGTGTGTGTGTGTGTGTGTGTGTGCGTGTGCGGTGCAGAGCCCTGTATGTGTGTGTGTGCGGTGCAGAGCCCTGTGTGTGTGTGCGGTGCAGAGCCCTGTGTGTGTGTGTGCGGTGCAGAGCCCTGTGTGTGTGTGTGTGCGGTGCAGAGCCCTGTGTGTGTGTGTGTGTGCGGTGCAGAGCCCTGTGTGTGTGTGTGCGGTGCAGAGCCCTGTGTGTGTGGTGCAGAGCTCTGTGTGCATGTGCGGTCCAGAGCTCTGTGTGCGTGTGCGGTGCAGAGTCCGATGTGCGTGTGCGGTGCAGGGTCCGACGTGGTGTGCGGAGCACAGCCCGACGTGGTGTGGGGAGCAGAGCCCGACGTGGTGTGGGGAGCAGAGCCAGACGTGGTGTGTGGTGCAGAGCCCGATGTGGGGCTGTTATTTGCAATGCTGTAGTGATAACAGGTCAGTTGCTGGGGCAGAATACTGACAGGGAATGTGGGCAGGGGGCGAGGTTGGACAGTGAGGCCGGGCAGGGGGCGAGGCTGGACACTGAGGCCGGGCGGTGCCAGCTGTGCCTGGGAAGTTTTGCACAGGAAGTGGTCAGTTTGCTGGAGCTGAATGTAAACAAGGAGCTGCAGAGAATAAAGTCATAATTTAAGAGGAACAAAAGATAGAAAACAAGAAATAACAATGTAGGGGTGTTTTATATGACAATACAGCACAGATTGGCTTACCAAAAATGTTTGAGTTTGTCGGACAACTCCTTTAATTACTAAATCGTGTACAGCTGCTGGCAGTCATCGGCCCGGATCAGCCTTCACGTTCTCTCAGAGCTAGAAGAGAGATTGTTGTGAAGATTCCAGTGGTCACTTAATGTCTCTCCCCAGAAGGTCAGGAGACCAGCAAGGTGTAGAGTACGGAGGAGCAGTGTCTGTCCCCAGAATGTTAGGAAACCGACACTAGGTACAGTGCTGAGTACGGAGGAGCTGTGCCTGCCCAGTAGGCAACTATGACTTCTTTATTTTTCCCACCACCCAGAGCCTACTTAGAATGAGTTTTAAAGTCTTAATTAAATTCCGAAACTAATTTACCACCACCTTTTAATGATTGCATTGAAGCATTGACTTCTTCAGCCTAAAAGACAGACTTCAGTTATCAGCGCTGCTCAGACGGACGTGCTCTGCAGCAAATTTGTGCGAGTGTTTTATTATTTTTCTTATTAATGATGCTCATAAGATATCGAGGCCGGCATCTCCTCCTCCCGTGTACAGAAACAATATTACATCAAACTCTCTTATCAGAATTTCCAGATTTAAACTTTCAAAAAGACCTAATGAAATAAACTTTTGATGTCCTAACCAAAAACAAAGGATCCCAGAGGTGAAAATGATCCTTTGTTTTTCACTTCTAGCAGAGCTGCATCTTCCAGTATGTCCAAGATAGAAGACTGCGTCCTTGTTGTCAGGCTTGTGCCTGTAAGAGCCTCTGGCTTTTAGATGATCTAGTATCCACTTATTTCTTCTCCGTGACTTCATCGTGTTCTCTAAAGTCTTCACCCATATCAGTTGCATCAATCATATTCTGTCCTTGATGTCTTTTTGACTGTTGTTTGAGGAATCTAAACTTCTAAACAAAAAAAAAAAACATTTGTTAGTACACCACTTTTTTTCCTCGAAGGTAAGAGGAGAACGTCTGCTCCTTACTTTGAGCGATCAGTGAGGATCTTGGGATATAACTAGAGATGAGTGAACCCGAGTTTTGATGGTTGGAATTCGTACCAAACACAGACTTCACAAATAAAACCAGAGATCTGGTGTTTTCCGTATTCAAACCATTTGCGCGAGCATCGCTGTGCTTAGGTACGCTTGGTGCTTAGCCCTGTTTGAGCCACTTAATGTTTGAACGGCTCACACTTGGGGTAACAACAGCATGATCGGATGTAGTGTGCACCAAACAAAAAAAAATGGAAAAAAACTCTACCCACCACCCTGGAAGTGATCTGTTAATGGCTGGCTGCATGTGGGCGGAGGTCCAACCTGCCCGATTTGTGAATTCTATTGGGTTCAGGTCAAGTCCGGGTCCCAACCAAATTTTATGTAAAGTCCGGCTGAACCCGCCGAGCCGAACTTCCACAGGTCCGCTCATCTCTAGATCTTACCGCTCACTGATCAATAGTATTAATAGGTGGCTAATGATCAGCAAACACTAAAGTGCTCAAATGTTTTTGAGTTGAACAGGTTGGATGCTCTGCCGGACTCCATGCAGGTAACGAGTATCATGGAAGTCAATTATTGGGCAGTCCGTCTCTCTGCCCACATACAGCCAGCCATAAACAGAACATTTCCGAGGCACATTGGCCTGGATTTGTTTTTTTTATACACACACTACATCCGAACACATTGTTTTTACCCTTAGTGAGAGCCATTCAGAGACTGAAAGCGGCTCTCGATGGGGTGCCAGCTAGCCAGTTCTGTACCGGATCATTCACAAACGACACATCCAAGTACCGAGCGTACGTGAGCACCCGTGTTTTTCTGCCAAGCATAGAGCGTTCCCGGACACCCGTGATACTCGGCCAAACACCAAACATACCCGAGCACCCATGATACTCAGCAAAGTACCAAAAGTACCTGAGCACCCGTGGTCGTCAGACAAGTTCCAAGCATACCCGAGCGCCCCCATGCTCCATTAAGTATCGAGCTCGATCATCATTAGCCAAGACCTATCAAAACTTTTAGCAAATTTTGGTAACTTCCGCTCCTCTTTGCAGTTCCACTTACGAAGCTTTACTTACAACTTGGATATAAATGCAGTTTAACCTTAGAACGCATACCTGGGGCCTCGCAGGCCTGCTAGGTTACTTGTTTTCTATTGTAGATTTCTATGGTTACACATTCTAGCGTTAACCAATGACCTTGGCTGTCCATGTCATTGGCTGTGTAGAGAGAGGGGCCCATCGACCTATGAAAGTAGGCTCGATTAAACTGTCCATGTCTCCCTTCTCCGGATAAATTGTGTTGGAAAATGGGAAAACGGCCAAAGGCCTGGGAAAACATGTTGGAGACGAAAAATAAGATCCTAGTGCCATAATGGAAGGTTCTATTTGGATTCCCCCATGTACCTTGTAAACCACTCCCCAGGTCCACGTGCTGCAATGGAGATAACTTAGGGAAACCTACAAAAGTTCATTCAAACTAAATTAAATTTGCTGAAACTTGTTCGTACATAGATTTTTTTATTTTTATAAGGTCTGAATTATTAGAAAGTGTCCATGGATATTTGTGTAATCGCCGAGTATTTCAGCGTCGTCCTAAATCTCTTCATTATCCCTCTTGCTCATTGTGCGCTATATTGAATATGGGGACAGGACGTTCCAATCCACGAAGATATCAAGATAATGGAATAAGTTAATAATATTCATTCTTGTCCTATTCATCTTGAAAATGAGAATGAAGTTAATTGCGTCTATTTATCTTACTTGACTTTTCGGCACAAAGACGGAGAAGATCAATTGCAGATGAAGGGAAAAGTTTAAATTAGAAATTGTCAGACTGCAATCTCTTTTACTAACTTTTTAGAAACTTCAGAGAACTTCCAACTCCTAAATTTTGGATTTCGATAAGTATATACGGACCGATTTCATAATAAAATTTGTCAAAAAAATAACCTTGAAATGTTAAAAACCCAATATAAAGAAGTTTGTCAGAATATGACCTCTTGAAATGTTGCAATTTCTTTGTTCAATTTTGTTTTGCACAATTCGAAGCTGAACAAAATTTTGGCAATTTTAGGGGGTTTTACGCCAAAAAGTAAAAAGTGGTCAAAGCTTATTAAAATTAGGCACAGTCCAAACCTCCCATCAGATTAACCGGAGTTACATGATGTATAATGCCAAATTTTCTTTTTTTTTCTTTTCCCAACTCAAAAATTCTAAAGGGACGATCTGTTATTTGTTTTCTACTTTGTTTTTACTTTTCTTCTCTTTGGTATTTGTTGCTGTTTTTTTGCGCCAAATTCTTTAGGAAGGTTAATATATTTTGGACAAGTAAATGCCTTATATTTTTTTTTTAATCTTCTGGTGCTGTTTTAGATTATGCAAGAACAGAGTATTTTTCTTGAGTTTTCTGAGCAAAAACTGGGTGGAAACTTCATGTATTTTAGAAGTTTTGATATTTGAATGAGGATTGAGAGTTGTTTTGAGCAGAAATTGAGTCGAAACTCTATGTGCCTATGGCCTTTGAGCAAAAAGCCACACAATTGTTAAATGTCTTCAACCTTCGCAAAAAAATAAATAAATTAGACATTAGATTTTGTACCCTACTAGGATATTTGTTAACAAATATGCAAAAAAAAATACATTTAGAAAAATGTCTAAAATGATACATTTGTGAAGTCATCCAAAATACCCAATCTTCACCGATAGTGCTGCACCCCCCCAAAAATGAAACCAAGCAGAGTTAGCTTTAAAAGAACATAGCTGGAAATGAAATATTTAATAACATAGAACTGAAAAAGTTACTTTTATAACCATTTTGACTCTAGAAAAAAGGTGCAAATACAATAATGAATCAGGGCCTTAATATTACGCAAGCATTTCTTGTTAAAGGGCCTTTGTCAGAAGGTTTCTGAAATGCAATCTGAAGACAGCATGCTGCAAGACTTACAACAGAAACTTCAGCCCTGTGTCTGTTATCTCAGTCTTTTTTTTTTTTTTTTTCGTTTACCTGGAATATTAGCTTAAGCTTCTTATCTCTATCATAAGTGGATCTCAGCAGCCAGTGAGCTCTAGTCCAACTCCACCCCCTTCTGTGATTAGCAGCTTCTGTCTATGGAAATGTACACTGAAAGCCTGGTGTGGGCAGGGACAGCTCTCCCAGCACTGCTACATACAAAATCTAAAATATTTCTATGTGTCACAATGGCTGCACACAGAAATATAAGTGATACGTTGTTGAACTTCTGGGCCTCTTTGCCTACATCATGCTACTCTCAGATGAGGTAGCAAAAACCTGCTGACACTTTCCCTTTAATGAGCCATGATGTCAAAATCCCCAACACTTATTCATTTACTTTGTCTGTTACTTTTATATAAACTACTTGGGTTTTTTTTCATTCATTATGGGGGTGTTCCCTATTTTAGGATCTTCCTCTCTCACTTGCAATGACGAGTGGTTACAAAGACTTTTCTTGTCCTGGACAATTTGCCCTTCATTGCACATACAGCAAAGTGAGTTTCATGAGCGCTGTGTAATATTTCATTTATCCTGTAGAGGCGCTGCTGGGAAATGATGCACTTGCTGTCCGGTTTTCCTGTAGATTACAGTTGATCGTTGTGGGGACTCTGCAGAGTGACACTTTCTGATCAACATGTAGGGATTGTACAAGCTGAGAACCCCTGTAACCTGGTTTCATAGTTGCCCTACTGTTACACACCTGTTACTGGGCCACTAAACTGTCTTGTGCTCCACATTGGGCTTTGCAAGTATCCCAGAGTGATCCCATATGCTGAGCTTCCTAGCCCTCTATTGGGTCTTCTAAGACATTCACCTGTTTCTTGATGTTAAGGCTTCAGTGTTCCTAGGATTTGTAGTTTGTCTGTACACAGCAACCTGTCTACGGTCTTCAGGACATTTCTTGTTTGCCTGCAGCTTCCAGTTCTTCAGCTACACACTTGCCTGCGGTTTCCTGTGTCAGAGAAACCTATCTGCAGTCTCCAGGACATCTCCTGGCTGCCTGCAGTTTCCAGTATCTTGGCTACCTGGCTGCAGTCTCTAGGACATCTCCTGTCTGATGCAGTTTCCAGTAGCTCGACTACCTGTCTGCAGTCTCCAGGACATCTGTCTGCCTGCAATTTCCAGTAGCTCGACTACCTGGCTGCAGTCTCCAGGACTTCTCCTGTCTGCCTGTGGTTTCCAGTATTTCGGCTACCTGTCTGCAGTCTCCAGGACATCTTCTGTCTGCTTGCGGTTTCCAGTATATTGGCTACCTATCTGCAGTCTCCAGGACTTCTCCTCTTTGCCTGCGGTTTCCAGTATCTCGGCTACCTGTCTACAGTCTCTAGGACATCTCCTGTCTGCCTGCGGGTTCCAGTATCTTGGATACCTGTCTGTAGTCTCCAGGACTTCTCCTGTCTGCGTGTGGTTTCCAGTATTTCGGCTACCTGTCTGCAGTCTCCAGGACTTCTCCTGTCTACCTGTGGTTTCCAGTATCTTGGCTACCTGTCTGCAGTCTCCAGGATATCTCCTGGCTGTCTGCAGTTTCCAGTATCTTGACTATCTGTCTGCAGTCTCCAGGATATCTCCTGGCTGTCTGCAGTTTCCAGTATCTTGGCTACCTGTTTGCAGTCTCCAGGATATATCCTGGCTGTCTGCAGTTTCCAGTATCTTGGCTGTCTGCAGTCTCCAGGACATCTCCTGTCTGCCTGCAATTTCCAGTAGCTCGACTACCTGGCTGCAGTCTCCTGGACTTCTCCTGTCTGCCTGTGGTTTCCAGTATTTCGGCTACCTGTGTTGCAGTCTCCAGGAAATTTTCCTGGCTTCCTGCGGTTTCCAGTATTTCGGTTACGTGTCTGCAATCTCCAGGACTTTTCCTGGCTTCCTGCGGTTTCCAGTATTTAGGCTACGTGTCTGCAGTCTCCAGGACATCTCCTGGCTGCCTGCGGCTTCCAGTTCTTCAGCTGTCTGTGCCCTTCGTTCTTCTGCCTGCTGCACCAATGCTTGTGTCCCGTGTGCCCACCTGGATCTTGGGCGCAGAGGATCTACCTCACCTTGTGAGAGCCTCTGCTTGGATAGGAGTTTATCTGCCTTCGCCTTCAGAGTCCACTAAACAGCATGATTGAGCGGTCACGTTCTGCTCCATACACTATTTACATCTGTCCGCTGCCAGAGCTGCTAACAGCTGATTAGTGGAAGTGCTAAACGCCTGACACAAACTTAACTAATATTGATGACATATCAATTTTACAGAAAAGGAAAATCCTTTTAACTCTTTCTCTTGTCTTGATTCCTGAATTATTAGCTTTCGTTATCCGCATTTAGACGGTTGTATTATATTACATCATTAAAGGGACGGTCTCATGAAGACTACTAATGTACAAATAACTTATTAGGGCATTTTCATCCCCAAGAGATTATCAGTAGTGTACTAGTAAACCTGGTACCGTTATAACCTCGCCCCCAACACTGGCCGCTTTCTGTATACACTGTGCATAGGCATAAAGTTGCCAATCAGTGGTGTGGGCAGAGTTATCCAGTGTTCAACATTAGATCTGCAGCAAATAAGTGAGTTTATCAAAATTTTAGCATGCAACCCAGTAAGTGACACATCGCTGGAATCAGGGTCTCTTCCCCAACGTCATGCTGCTCTCTGATGGAATAACAAAAATATGGTGACAGATTCCCTTTCTGGTGGACTCAAGCTGTCTTCATACGGTTAGGAAAATAAGTATTTGATACACTGTCGATTTTGCAAGTTTTCCCACCTCCAAAGAAGGGAGAGGTCCGTAATTTTTATCATAGGTAACTTCAACCATGAAAAAAATCCAGAAAATCACATTCTGTGACTTTTAAATAATGATTTTGCATTTTATTGCATGAAATAAGTATTTGATCACCGACCAACCAGCAAGAATTTTGCCTTTCACAGACCTGTTATTTTTCTTTAAGAAGCTCCTACTCTGCACTCATTACCTGTATTAATTGCTCCTGTTTTAACTTTTTACCTGTATAAAAGACCCCTGTCCACACAGTCAGTCAATCACAGTCCAACCTCTCCACCATGGCCAAAACCAAAGTGCTGTCTAAGGACACATGAGACAAAATTGTAGACCTGCACAATTTGGGATGAGCTACAGGACAATAGGCAAGCAGCTTGGTGAGAAGACAACAACTGTTGACGCAATTATTAGGAAATTGAGGAAACACAAGATGACTGTCAATCTTACTCGTTCTGGGGCTTCATGCAACAGCTCGCCTCATGGGGTAAGGATGATTCTGAGCAGGGCTAGGAATCAGCCCATAATTACATGTGAGGACCTGGTCAATGACCTGAAGAGCTGGGATCACAGTCTCAAAGATTGCCGTTAGTAACACACTACGTCGTCCTGGATTAAAATCCTGCAGGGCAGGCAAGGTCCTCCTGCTTACATCAGCACATGTCCAGGCCTCTTTGAAGTTTGCCAATAACTATCTGGATGATCCAGAGGAGGCATGGGAGAAGGTCATGTGGTCAGATGAGACCAAAATAGAACTTTTTGGTATCAACTTCACTCGCTGTGTTTAAAGAAGAAGGATGAATACAACACCAAGAACACCGTCCCATCCATGAAGCATGGAGGGGAACATCAAACTTTGGTGGGCTTTTCTGTAAAGGAGACAGAACGACTGCACTGTATTGAAGGGAGGATGGATGGGGACATGTATCGCGAGCTTTTGGCCAACAAACTTCTTCCCTCAGTAAGAACATTCAAGACAGGTCAGGGCCTGGTCTTCCAGCGTGACAATGACCCAAAACACACAGGGCAAATTAGGATCAGCTCCGTAAGAAGCATTTCAAGGTCCTGGAGTGGCCTAGCCAGTCTACAGACCGGAACCCAACAGAAAATCTTTGGGGGAAGCTGAAACTCAATGTTGAACAGCGACAGCCCTAAAACCTGAAAGATCTGGAGAAGATCTGTATGGAGGAATGACCTGAAAGATCTAAAGAAGATCTGTATGGAGGAGTGACCTGGAAGATCTGGAGAAGATCTGTATGGAGGAGTGACCTGAAAGATCTGGAGAACATCTGTATGGAGGAGTGACCTGAAAGATCTGGAGAACATCTGTATGGAGGAGTGACCTGAAAGATCTGGAGAAGATCTGTATGGAGGAGTGACCTGAAAGATCTGGAGAAGATCTGTATGGAGGAGTGACCTGAAAGATCTGGAGAAGATCTGAATGGAGGAGTGACCTGAAAGATCTGGAGAAGATCTGTATGGAGAGTAACCTGAGAGATCTGGATAAGATCTGTATGGAGGAGTGACCTGAAAGATCAGGAGAAGATCTGTATGGAGGAGTGACCTGAAAGATCTGTAGAAAATCTGTATGGAGGAGTGACCTGAAAGATCTGGAGAAGATCTGTATGGAGGAGTGACCTGAAAGATCTGGAGAACATCTGTATGGAGGAGTGACCTGAAAGATCTGGAGAACATCTGTATTGGGGAGTGACCTAAGAGATCTGGAGAACATCTGTATGGAGGAATGGGCCGAAATCGCTGTTGCAATTTGTGCAAACCTGGTCAAGAACTACCGGAGGCGTCTGACCAGTCAATCGGTCATCTGAATTGAAACTAGGCAATACATTTCTCCTGCAGAGTAAATGCCTGGCAGGACATGACTTACTTTAGCAAAATCAACTGTATTTTTATGTGGTGTATAGTATAGGATTCCAAATTCCAAGTTTTTTTCCCCTGAACAGTGGGCTTTTATAAATCTGAACTGTAATACCATACATGGCCATAGACAGGAGTGACGCTCTTTCTAGAAAAGGATGAGTTGAGTGGTTTTTTTTAACCCTGAATCCCTTCAAAACTTATCAGATGGTAGCTACATCAGCCTAATTTTAAAGTATCCATAACATCAGACAATTTCCGGGAATGCGACAATGCGGTACTAAGTGCTCCGAAGACACAAAGACCTCTTCATTAGGAAAGAATCTTTATCAAATTAAGTTCTAAAAAAAAAAGTGCATCATTACAGTGACTTTCCCTCCATCAGAGAATAATGAAATCGTTTTTTGCAATGTCTCCTAATTACATTACTTTTCTATTTAATCTCATTGAAATTCGTGATGGTCGCTTAGCTGGGTGGCAATTTACTGTACAGTCTGCAGGAATCGCAACGCCGGAGACATAATGAGAGTCAGTCAGGCCACAAATTGCTGTAGCTAATCGCGACAGTGATCTATGAGTCTTCAAGCCTTTTGTGTTTGATGATGGTGCTACGTCTTATACAGCACCATAGACAGCGAAGGAAGAAAAGAGTACGGTCTATAGTACTAGCAATCCGAAAAGTCAACTTCGAATGGTTAACCCTTTACCAAACCTAGCATGCTGTAAACGTTCTAGTGAAAAAAAAATTAAAATGCCAGAATTTAATATTCTTGGGGCACTGCAACATTGCAACAAAATAAGAAGCAATAAGAAGCGATCAAAACATCGCAGCTACCCAAAACTGGTATCAATAAAAATGTCATCTCAAGGCGCAAAAAATAAGCCGTCACGCAGGACCAAATCCCGAAAAATTAAAACGTTACAGTCCTCTGAAAATTGCGTGAAAAGCAAATTTTTTAAAATTTTTTACAAAATTCTGACTTTTTGTTCTCACTGCTTAAATTGACATAAAACGATATATGTTTGGTATCTACAAACTCGTACTGACCTGGGGAACCATACTGTCCAATCAGATTTACCATTTAGTGAAAAGGATAAATAAAAAACGTACAATTCTTTTGCAATTTCACCGCATGTATTTCATGGTGTTTGCTTTCAATAGGTGGCACTAGAGTCCTTGTTCTCTTGCTCTCTGAAGAGGCTATTTGCATATTAAAATTCCTAGAGAAGCATTGAATGGCCACCCCTTTGCCCCCTGTCAGAGGCCTCTCACCCAGCCAAAACAGCTGTCTTGCTTTGCACTGATGAGTTGCAAAGACCTCGAAATAAATGTCTGCAAATGGAGTTCTTGGTTTGGCTTCTTATCCTGAGTCATGTGGCAGGGGTCGTTAAAGAGTCAATATTGACTTTTAGAATTGCTACATCCAATAAGTGTTGCTTCCCTCTCTCTTTTCCACCTTGTTTCCAGCCAACCTTGGTCCAATGCTGGCATCGATCCAAGTCATTGATACCCAGGTCCGGCAGAAAGAAGCTGAGTATCTAGGTGAATGCACCCCTGCAGCTATAGCTCAAAGAATCTTCCTTGCACTGGAATGTTACCAACCCTAAAATTGTTATCATTCCACTTTGCTATAGCATTATGCCAACTTTACATCAGTTCCTATTGTTCCAGCTCTGTGACATAATGTGCATCTGTTCCAGCTCTGCAACAGGTTGCTCTTGTGTCAAGCTCTGCTACATTAGTTCCCTTTGCTACAGATCTGGGACATAAGTTGCATCTGTTCTTGCTCTATACATCAGTTGCCATTATTCCAATTTCTGCTACATCAGTTGCCATTGTGCCAGCTCTGCTACATCAGTTCCTATTGTTCCAGCTCTGTGACATACCTTGCAACTGTTCCAGCTTTGCCACAAATTGCTCTTACGTCAAGCTCTGCTACATTAGTTCCCTTGGTTCCAGATCTGTGACATGAGTTGCACCTGTCCTTGCTCCACTACATTAGTTGTCATCATTCCAAAGTCTGCTACATCAGTTCCTATTGTGCCAGCTCTGCTACATCAGTTTCTATTGCTCCAGCTCTGTGACTGCAACAAGTTACTCTTATATCAAGCTCTACTATATTTCTTCACTTGGCTCCAGATCTGTGACATGAGTTGCACCTGTCCTTGCTCTACTATATCAGTTGCCATTATTCCAAGGTCTGCCACATCAATTGCCATTGTGCCAACTCTACTACATCTGTTCCTATTGTTCCAGCTCTGTGACATAATTTTCAGCTGTTCCAGCTCTGTCACGAGTTGCTCTTATGTCACGCTCTGCTACAATTCTTCACTTGACTCCAGATCTGTGACATAAGTTGCACTTGTCCTTGCTCTACTACATCAGTTGCCATTATTCCAAGGTCTACTACATCAGTTGCCATTGTGCCAGCTCTGCTACACCAGTTTCCATTATGCCAACTCCATCTGTTCCTATTTTTGCCGTGCTGTGACATAATGTGCAGCAGCTGTTCCAGCTCTGCCATGAGTTGCTCTTACTTCAAGCTCTGCTACATCAGTTGCCATTGTGCCAGCTCTGATACATCAGGTTTTTTTTGCTCCAGCTCTGTGGCATAACGTGCAGCTGTTCCAGCTCCACCACTAGTTGCTCTTATGTCAAGCTCTGCTACAATTCTTCACTTGACTCCAGATCTGTGACATAAGTTGCACCTGTCCTTGCTCTCCTACATCAGTTGCCGTTATTCCAAGGTCTGCTACATCAGTTGCCGTTATTCCAAGGTCTGCTACATCAGTTGCCGTTATTCCAAGGTCTGCTACATCAGTTGCCGTTATTCCAAGGTCTGCTACATCAGTTGCCGTTATTCCAAGGTCTGCTACATCAGTTGCCATTGTGCCAGCTCTGCTACATCAGTTCCTATTGTTCCAGCTCTGTGACATAATGTGCAGCTGTTCCAGCTGTGACACAAGTTGCTCTTATTTCAAGCTCTGCTACATCAGTTTTCATTGTTCCAGCTCTGCAGCGTAAGCTGCAATTGTACCAACCCTTGTAGATTAGTTACTGTTGCACTGGCTCTGCTGCACCAGATGCTTTTGTCCGCTCTGCTGCATCAGCACCATCTGCCTTGTATAAGAACTGAGCATCCGGATTACGGGTTGTGTGGATCTACCTCACCAGATGAGACCTAACATACGGCTGTTTAAAGGGGTGGCTTACGATTACAAAAGCACGGCTGCTTTCTTCCAGAAATAGCTCCCCACCAGCCCGGGGGTTGAGCCTGAAATTGCAGCTCTGTTTTGCTTTTACTTATATAATGTTAGAGCATCACTCCAGTGGGGTTTCTTTTTTGTTTTTTTTATTGCACCGCTGGAGTGATGCTTTAAGTCCCCTGCCCCCTGTTTTATTCTAGCCCTCCAGTGGCGTCATCTTTCCTTCATCTCACCGGCAACTCGTGACCTGCCGGCAGCTCCAGTGTTTCGTGGAGCCGGAGGTCAAAACTCAAATTTGAGCAAGATGGCACTGTGAGTTCGGAAGGATGCCGAAAAGCAAAGAAGCTGCCGGAGAGCAAGTATAATACAGGGGGCCGGGGGTGAGGTATACCGCCCCGGCGCAGACCGGGGTGCTCGGATCCGGGGTGGTCGTGGCTTGAGGGGTCTGGACCCGGTCTCGGCTAACACTCTGATCCTTGGAAGGGGATATTTACAGGGGAGAAGTACGTGACGCCACCTGCGGGTTGCGGTAATGGAAGTACCGCTGCTGCTGGAAGGAGTACCGGGGCAGATGGCGTGGGGCAGCAAGATGTCAGTCCCTCCACAGGTTGGGAAGGCCCCGGCCTCTGAGGTAATGGTGTGGGATATTTGGGAGCACAGGGTGCAGGGGACCAGGGTACTCACTGTGGGTAGTTGTGGTGCAGGATGAGGATTATAAAGCAAACACTCACACTGAAGATAAACCAGAATCTCTGTGCATCACAGTCTCTACAGGGGAGCCCGTCCAGGTGTCCGCTCCCACCGGTGTCACTTGATAGGCTGGACCCTTCCTCCGTGCCCAATTTTAGTTGTCTGTTGTGGCCCCTTGGCATGAAGCTGTTGGGGCCCCGCTACCTGTGTGTAGGGCAGCTGTGCTCTTGATGGCTGGCATTTGGGATTTCAATTGGGCTGCTTTTTATGGAGAACCCTATCCCCCGCGTTGTGGTGATGCCTTCAAGCTCTGAGCTCTTAGGGAAGTTCATGAAGAGACTCTCCCTCCCAGGTTAATTATCAGGATGGATGGACCTGCTCCCGACCTAGGGTCCTGTGCCCTATCGTGCTCGGTACCGGTGAGTTATTTTGGGGTTCTGATGCCGACAGTTCTCCTAGACTATGTCCGTCGCACCCTTTCCAATGTCACTGCCACTGGTCCCCGACTCCTGTGGTCCCGGACCACCGTCTGCGACCCAACCTTGGTCTCGCTCCCTGGGAGCTACTACTTCCAGCTCCTCACTCTTTGAGGGCTACTCTCAACTCCTCGACTCCCCTGAACTCACTGGAACTTCCCTCCCACCAGTCTGCATGACCCCTAGGTGGGTGGCCCTACTCCAGCTTGACCATCTCACTGGTGTGTCTGACAGGTTTGATGTGAGGTTTGGTTGGGATTCATAGTGCTGATGGTGTGACATCGGTTATTGGGAACCTGGAACCATGGGGGTTGGGTCCTGCACCCTGGGGAACAGGATGCAGTTCCATGTAGCACCCTGTTATAGTCAGGGGCGCTACACTTCCATTTAAAGCTCCAATCCAGCACTGAAACAAAAATAGTGGTGTGGTGCTTTAAGGTACAATTCCATGTATGCATGTTTACTGGTGGGGTGCTATTTTTTGAAAAAAAAAAAACTTGACATTTAGTTCTGTATTGCGTTACAACATTGTATCCCTCATCTTAGTCCGCACGTCTCGGTCCGGTCGAGTGTATAATATCCAGGTTTATTATATTCCCTACAAGCGGAAGACATTACCTGAACTCTCACTCTTTCCATTAACCAAGATTTATCTTTATTGCCCTGCAGAGAATACATAATTATTATTGATTATCAATTACTATCCATTATTACTGGGACTGAAGGTCAATTACTGATTGCGTTTCGCTAATGAAATTTTCTGTAAATTAAAAGATGGGGAAGAGTAAATCTTGTCGGTGAATGGTAATTGTAATTATCAGCGGGAATATCGATAACGGGATATCTAAAAAGATAATTGATAGGTATAGAGAAATCACACAACCTTTTTTTGTTCACGATCGTTGACATTTGCGACCACAATGGCAAGAGAATCAGTTTGGAAACCAGAGATGTTCAACTTCATCAGGAGCTTAATCTGAGGGCAAAATGGCAATGGAGATTTATGCATCATGTAGATCTTTATGCTCCATCAAAAACACATAACGAATGGCTCAAAATACCATGATGCAAAAATGCCGAAATGCAACTGATCAAATCCGGTTAATATAATAGGCCCTTTAGTATACATCAGACGTGTGAAGACCATTTCTAAATTCTTGTTTCTATGCTGAAATATGACAGTATAAATTTAAAAGCTCAAAGCTGCCAGACAGCTTTTACTAGGGTTAGAAATCTAGTAGATACCAGTGGGTTAACCTGGCCTTCATCCTTTCACCACTGTAGGGTTTTCCATCTAGTAGATCCTAGTGGGTTGCTCTGGCCATCATCCTTTCACCACTGTAGGGTTTTTTATCTGGGGATTCCAGGGGGTTACCCTGGTTTTCATCTTTTCACTCCTTGAGGGTTTAACATCTAGAGATCCCAGGGGGTTGTCCTGGCCTTCATGCTTTCATTCTTGCAGGGATTTCCATCTAGTAGATCCCAGGGGGTTGCCCTGGCCTTTATCCGTTCACTCCTGTAGGGGTTTCCATCTTAAGATCCAAGAGGGTTGCCCTGGCATTCATCCTTTTTTACCTGTAGGGTTTTCCATCTAGACATCCCAGGGCGTTACCCTAGCCTTCATCCATTCATCCCTATATTGTTTTCCATCTAGAGATCCCTGGGGGTTTCCTGGCCTTTCCTGGCCTTCATCCTTTCAACCCTGTAGCATTTCCAGCTAGAGATCCCAGGGGGTTGCCTTGGCCTTTATCCCTTCATCCCTGTAGGGTTTTCCATCTAGTAGATCCCGGGCAATTGCCCAGGCCATCATCCTTTCACCCCTGTAAGGTTTTCCATCTAGAGATCACAGGGGGTTGCCTTGGCCTTTATCCTTTCACCACTGTAGGGTTTTCTAGCTAGTTGATCCCAGGGATTTGCCCTGGCCTTCATCCTTTCACCCCTGTAGGGTTTTCCATCTTTTAGCAGATGAACTGGTAGCAGATAGTAAAGGTAATGTAAGCCGCAGGCAGACAGGAAACTAGTAGTGATACTGGAAGCCGCAGACAGACCAGAGTCCGACAGTAGAGATACTGTAATCTGCAGGCAGATAGGAGACCAGTAGCAGAGGTACTGGAAGCCACAGGCAGACAGGAGTCTGATAGCAGAGATACTAGAAGACTCAGGTAGGCAGAAGACTTGCAGCAGAGGTCCTGGAACCCACAGGCAAACAGGAGACCGGTAGCAGATGTAGCAGAGGTACTGGAAGCTGCAGACAGACAGGAGTACAATAACAGTGGTACTATAAGCAGCAGGCAGAAAGGAGACCGTTAGCAGAGGTACTGGAAAAAGCAGGCAGACAGGAGACCGGTAGCAGAGGTACTGGAAACAGCAGGCAGACAGGAGACCAGTAGCAGAGGTACTGAAAACTGCAGACAGACAGGAGACCAGTAGCAGAGGTACTAAAAGCCACAGGCAGATAGGAGACCGATAGCAGAGGTACTGGACGCCCCAAGCAGTCAGAACGTAGGCGCACTACAAGTCTTACTACCAAGACACAGGTGTGTATCTTAATAAGCCTTATAATGGCCCAGGTAGATGATCACATGGGAGTATGCAAGGCCAAATCCTAATGTGGAGCGCACCAGATATTCAGCAGACCGGGGTGAGGGGAGCAAAGATCCTTGACAGATTTGAAACACCCCAATGGTAGTGAAGACGATGTGTGCAGGAGCCGCGTTATATAAAGGTAATTATCCGGAACATTTACTTATTGTGTAAAGTTATATTTCAAATTTTTAAAAATATATATATATAAAAAAAAAACTTGTCAGAAAGTTAACCATTCTGTTAATGCTTCTGGCAATTACCCGGCACACCCACACACTTCCATTCAGCTAAATCATCTAAGAAGTCTCTGAAATTAAGGAGAAAGTAATTGAATGCAGAAATGTCCCGTTTGGCGCCTGTCAGCGGTCATACGAGTGATCCGCCGCCCGGAGTCACCGCACACAAGTAACAATGCGCTTCATTATCACGTCGCTGCTTCTATAATCAAGATGTTAAAACAGAACAGGATTTATTTTTTTTCTGCCCAGATTAATCCGGCAATAATAAAGGAATTATTCACCTTTACCGCTGGACACCAGAATTTTCTTGTCATGAAAGCAGCGGAGCAGAACAGGCGGAGAGGCAACCACGGGGGCGGTGATTTCCATTCTGTTTGCTGACAACTAGCGCATGGGCCATGGAAATGATTCACGTGTTTGCCTGGTAAATCTTCATATTTACGACCGCCATTGATAATACTGATATATGGAGGTAAATATCGGAGTTTAAAAGATTTTATGATCAAATCTTTTTGACGATCAAACGATCACTCTTGACATTGTGGAGAAAAGTCGTGATTATCTTGATTTATGCCCAGCCACATGATACTGTATGTGGCCAGATCAGGCCTAAATTATTCCTTCCCAAGTAGTGTCACACCTCCACAAAGCCTCTTCATAAAGTTCAAGAATGAAGCCATAAAGATGCCCACCCAAACATACAGACTATGGTGTTCCCCACTGACAGTATAATGACCCCCACAGTGCCCCTCATTCATAGTAAGATTCCACCGTAGTGCCTAAAAACACAGAATCATTTCTCCTCAGTGCCCCCACACAATACAATGCCTCCACAGTGTCCCCTAATAATGACATCACCGTGCCCCCTCATAGTATCATGCCTTCACAGTGCCCCCCCAATAATGACACCACCGTGGCCCCTCACAGTATAATGCCTCCACAGTACACCCTCACAGTATAATGCCTGCACAGTGTCCCCCAATAATGACACCACTGTGCCCCCTCACAGTATAATGCCTTCACAGTGCCACCACATTGCAACCATACAGTATAATGCCTCCACAGTGTCCCCCACTAATGCCACCACAGTGACCCTCAATAATGACACCACAGTGCCCCCACACAGTATAATACTTCCACAGTGCCCCCATTCATAGTAAGATTCCACCATAGTGCCTAAGAACACAGAATAATTTCTCCTCAGTGCTCCCACACAGCATAATGACCCCACAATGCCCCCCATTTATAGTAAGATTCCACCATAGTGCCTAAAAACATAGAATAATTTCTCCTCAATGCTTCCACAAAGTATAATGACCCCACAGTGCCCCCATTTATAGTAAGATTCCACCATAGTGCCTAAAAACATAGAATAATTTCTCCGCAATGCCCCCACACAGTATCAGTATAATACCTTCACAGTGTCCCCTAATAATGCCAGCACAGTGCCCCTACACAGTATAATGCCCCCCACAGTAATCTTTGCAGAGTGATGCCAACACAGTGCTACTCGGACATTTTGATGCTCCTACAAAAGGTGTAATGCCTCCACACTGCTCCCAATAATGACAACACAGTGCCCCCCACACATGATAATGCCTCCACAGTGCCCCCCAATAATGATTCCACAGTGCCCCCACAGTATAATTGTCATGGGTGACAAACAGTCCTGTGGTGTCTGGCTATAGAAGGTCACAGCGTTTGGCTGCGCAACATGCTCCTTGACCTTCTATTATTCCTGGTTTGTATATTTGGTATCCTTATGCATCTCTTCTGCTTGGTTTCCATCCCTTTCCCTTTAGGACCCTGCAGCTTTCCTCACCTTTTCAGCTGCTTTTCATCAGCACTTCCCTTGGTGTTTTTATATACCCTCAATTCCCCTTACTCTGTGCTGGTGATAGGTCTAATACCCTTAACAACTCTTCAGTGCAAGCAGTTGGCTTGTATTCATCAGGAGAAACCTTGTTGTTATTTTCAGTTCCTGTCCCTGAGTCAGCTGGAGATAAGTTATTTCCTTCCCTTGTTTGTTTTACCTGTGTCTTATTTAGAGCTTAGTCGGTTGTGTTAGCACTAATCCCATCTACTCCCTACCTAGGGCTTATTTCAGGGTTTGCCAGGGTTAGGTATCTGACTCGGCGCATACAGTGGGGGAAAAAAAGTATTTAGTCCACCACCAATTGTGCAAGATTTTAATTGCAAATTATGGTGAAAAATAAGTATTTAGTCACCTAAAAACATGCAAGATTTCTGGCTCTCACAGACCTGTAACTTCTTCTTTAATAGGCTCCTCTGTCCTCCACTCATTACCTGTAGTAATGGCACTTGTTTAAACTTGTTATCAGTATAAAAGACACCTGTCCACAACCTCAAACATTCACACTCTAAACTCCACTATGGTGAAGACCAAAGCTGTCAAAGGACACCAGAAACAAAACTGTAGCCCTGCACCACGCTATGAAGACTGAATCTGCAATAGGCAAGCAGCTTGGTGTGATGAAATCAACTGTGGGAGCAATAATAAGAAAATAGAAAACATGCAAGACCATTGATAATCTTCCTCGATCTGGGCTCCACGCAAGATCTCACCCTGTGGGGTCAAAATGATCACAAGAACGGTGAGCAAAAATCCCAGAACCACACTGGGGACCTAGTGAATGACCTGCATAGAGCTGGGACCATCGTAACAAAGGCTACCATCAGTAACACAGTACACCGCCAGGGACTCAAATCCTGCGGTACAGACGCGTTGCCCTGCTTAAGCCAGTACATGTCCGGGCCTGTCTGAAGTTTACTAGGGAGCATTTGGATTATCCAGAAGAGTATTGGGAGAATGTCATATGGTCTGATGAAACCAAAGTAGAAATGTTTGGTAGAAACACAACTCATCGAGACAGAATGCTTAGTTGCATCCATAGAACACCATACCTAATGTGAATCATGGGGGTGGCAACATCATGCTTTGGGGCTGTTTCTCTGCAAAGGGATCAGGACGACTGATCCTTGTACATGAAAGAATGAATGTGGTTATGTATCGTGAGATTTTGAGTGCAAACCTCATTCCATCAGCCAAGGCATTGAAGATGAAATGTTGCTGGGTCTTTCAGCATGATAATGATCCCAAGCACACCACCAGGGCAACGAAGGAGAGGCTTCATAAGAAACACATTAAGAGCCCAGGAGTGGCCTAGCCAGTCTCCAGATCTCATCCCCATAGAAAACCTTTGGAGGGAGTTGAAAGTTCGTGTTGGCCAGCGACAGGCCCAAAACATCACTGCTCTAGAGGAGATCTGCATGGAGGAATGGGCCAACATACCACCAACACTGTGTGCCAACCTTGTGAAGACTTACAGAAAACGTTTGTCCTCTGCCATTGCCAACAAAGGAAATTTAGCAAGATATACTTTTGTTATTAACCACGTACTTATTTTCCACCATAATTTACAAATAAAATTTTCTGGATTTTCTGGATTTGTTTTCTCATTTTGTCTCTCATAGTTGTGGTCACCGATGATGTCAATTACAGGCAAATCTCATCTTTTTAAGTGGGAGAACCTGCACAATTGGTGGATGACTAACTACTTTTTTCCCCACAGAACCTACCTAGGATGGTGAGAGAAGGCAAGGCCCAGCAGTAGGTTTGGTCAGGTTCACAATCTCCTCCTTCCTAGACACAGGGTTTCCCTTCCCTTTCGCCGTTCGCTTGGTACTTCCCTATACCTAGCATGACAATAATGCCTCCACAGTATTCCTTACAGTGTGATGCCAGCACAGTGCTCCTCAGACATGATGCTCCCCGCACAGTATGATAATCTCACAGTGCCCCCATATAGTATTATACCACTATAGTGCCCCACACACATTATGATGCCTCCACAGTGCCAATCCACCCAGAATGGACTAAAACAAACAGTAAAATACCACCTAGTCTCATTCCCACGATGAACAGCACAGATCTGCGCCGCTCTGTGCTGTCTGAGGATCAGTATGGCAGGCAATTTCTAACAACATCTGAGGGAACGCGAAGGCTGGATGAGCTGACTCTTGGCTCTACCATCTTATTCGTCTATGTCTCAAAATAGACTGTCAACCTCTCGGAGAAGCAGGAGAGTTTCCAAAATCCTGGGAATGTCCCGATGGATTCAGGACACTTTGTAGTTATGGATTTAGTACGTTAAGAGTATCCATCATATGCACCATAACCATATACCCATATAGGGTTCAACTTTACTTTTGCTTTATAGTAGCCCTTCTTTGGGATCAGAACAGGTAGACTAGTCATCAATTGACACATAAATATGCCTTGGCCACACATGACCTTGTTAATGGTTCACTGATTGGCCTTTCTTGGACCACTTTTGGTAGCTACTAACCACTCCATACTGGGGACATCTCACAAAACCTGCTATTTTGGATATACTGCAGTCATCTAAAGTGATTTGGGTACTAATTCATTTTTCCTGCTTTCAACACCCCAACCTGAAGAATTGATCCCTCACTTGGTACCGAATATATCCCACCATCTTGGTCAGTCAAAAGTAGGTGGCTTTTCATCCTCCCGGCCACATTCAAGCCACAATGACATGCATCAGGCAACATGAGACTATATGAGGCATAGTTAGTGCTAGAAGAGCAAAGACCAGAAGGAGCAGATGGAGGAATGGGTCGAAAACTTCAGCGCCAGGACAGGTGATGGATGGACCTACAATAGGTAAGTATAAACTTTTATCAATGTTTATCCCATTGCTTTGGAGTTTAGGTAAACCTCAGAATTGTATTTGGACCAAATTTATTCGGAGTAAATCGACTCTGCTGCCAAAATTGTGTGAATCGGCCCAAAACGAATTTCGGAAGATTCGCTCATCTCTAATGAACACGATAATTAGGAAGGGTGTCCACATGCGTTTGGCCATATTGTGTATTTAGAGAGGGATCTTCATTTATCCACCAGTTTTCTATGAAGAGTTGAACCATTTGATATGTGCGGTCAGGATGGCAGATCATGAACTGTCAAATCCCTTTTATATTAGTTCCTTAGAATCTTTCAGACCGTTATCTGAAAGGAGTGGATGTAATAAGACAACTCTGAATGAGATGACCAGGACGTTGGAGGGTCATTGGAGCCATTATAGAGATGAATCTTCAAATGTGACACGAGAGGTCATAAAGAGATTAAGTAGGATGAATGGATCCATTATGTTGTCGTTGGTGTTACCTTTTAGTAATCTACGGTTAATTTTCTCTATAGTGCTATGAAAGATTATTTGCTGTCTTTAAGATCTACATGATTAGTTTAGGTGGTCAGGCTAAACATGTCCAATTTACTGTTCCATCAAATTTAGCAAAAAACTGAAAATGAAGGTATGCCAGGTCTGCAATAAGGTGGACTTCAGTGACAATGGACCTTCATGACCATAATGTTGTGTTCGCTATCTTATTAGTGCTGCATGCTGTGCTATTGTTATGGTTGCACCACATGGGAGAGATAGGTAAAACACTGAAAAACTGCTACTGGCCCAGCCAGATACTGTACAGACTAGAGATTGGGACCCCACAGTCCCTAGTCATGTCTATGAAGGCTAGAATGGCACTAACTGCAGACTAAATGATGGCAACTCGGACCTATGCTGCCTGAATGGCCATCGAGTGCTTCACATACTAATGTAGGAACCGGAGGGAAGAACAGAATGCAATTTACCTACAGAAAGGAATGGAGTGCTGCGATAGTAAGGGTTCCCAGAGTGACCAAAAACAAACCACATAATACAAAGTGAAAAGGTAATGTAGAGAGTATGCCTCCTACTTCCTAACTGCAAACAAAAGATAGGTGCAGAGTGAAGAGCAAATATCGCAGAGACAAAACCCCCAGCTGGTTTTTCACTGACTGGCATAAACAATGGCAGTATGGCAGGATATCCAAATGAGAATATGTACAGCAGGAAACACTAGCAAAGGGGAAGGTATCTATAGCTGCACCCCAAAAGGTGATTGGACAGCCAAATGGATAAATAAAAGACCTGTTAACCTAAAAGACGAAAGCAAGGATAACAGAGTGAAATGGTGTGTCTTCCATGGCTCAGTGGAAAGATAAGCCATACACAAAGCATAGGTCACGGGTTCGAACCTTGTCACATGACAGCTATGTCTTTGTATGATGAAATCTCCCAACAGTCGTGTGCCCAGTTTTAAGCTTACTTAATGTCATCTCTTATTCCTCCTGTGATGTTTGGAAAAAAAAACCAGAAACTCAGATTGCTCATCCTCTAAAAAACATTTAAGTTTTGGCCTCTTCTTGAACCTTGGCCCACATGTTTCAGTTCTCTAATCTGCCCTTTAATTGTACCTTTGCCCACTTGTCTCAGTTCTCCAGTTTTCCCTCTTTTTGTACCTTTGCCCATTTTGTCTCAGTTCTCCAGTTTGCCCTCTCCTAGTACCTTTACCCACTTTTCTCAGTTCTCGAGTTTACCCTGTACTTGTATTTTTGCCCACTTGTTTCAGTTGTCCAGTTTGCCCTCTTCTTGTACCTTTGCCCACTTGTCTCAGTTCTCCAGTTTACCCTCTCCTTGTACCTTTGCCCACTTGTTTCAGTTCTATAGTTTGCCCTGTCCTTGTACCTTTGCCTACTTATCCAGTTTGCTCCCTATTTTCCATTAGGGTTATACCATTTTTACACAACCCCTTTATCCATCAGTTCTCCAGTTAGCTCTCTCCTTGTACCTTCGCCCACTTGTCTCAGTTCTGCAGTTTGCCCTCTCCTTGTACCTTTGCCCACTTGTCTCAGTTCTGCAGTTTGCCCTCTCCTTGTACCTTTGCCCACTTGTCTCAGTTCTGCAGTTTGCCCTCTCCTTGTACCTTTGCCCACTTGTCTCAGTTCTCCAGTTTGCCCTCTCCTTGTACCTTTGCCCACTTGTCTCAGTTTTCCAGTTTGCCCTCTCCTTCTACCTTTGCCCACTTTTCTCAGTTCTCCAGTTTGCCCTCTCCATGTACCTTTGCCCACTTCTCTCATTTTTACAGTTTGCCCTGTCCTTGTACCTTTGCCCACTTATCCAATTTGCTCCCTATTCTGCATTAGGGTTATGCCATTTTCACACAACCCCTCCATCTATCACAGGGCTCTGCTTATGGACTTTTGCCTTGTTCTTTTCAGGGCTGCCCATGCAACCATGCCCATGTATCTAGCTGTTTCTCCCTTTCCCCATGTTCTCTTACTTGGGAATCAAAGGTCGTTGCAGCTCACAATAGATCAAAGTTGACCAAACTTGCCGATATTGGTAGGATTGGGTAACAATCTAATGTATACATTACAAATCGTGGCGGAAAGGGTCGGGTAGTTTGAATTTAAATATCCAACCCAATTGTTTTACCAGATATACAGTGCCTACAAGTAGTATTCAACCCCCTGCAGATTTAGCAGGTTTACACATTCGGAATTGACTTGGCATTGTGACATTTGGACTGTAGACCAGCCTGGAAGTGTGAAATGCACTGCAGCAAAAAAGAATGTTATTTCTTTTTTTATTTATTTTTTTTAAATTGTGAAAAGTTTATTCAGAGGGTCATTTATTATTCAACCCCTCAAACCACAAGAATTCTGTTTGGTTCCCCTAAAGTATTAAGAAGTATTTCAGGCACAAAGAACAATGAGCTTCACATGTTTGGATTAATTATCTCTTTTTCCAGCTTTTTCTGACTAATTTAAGACCCTCCCCAAACTTGTGAACAGCACTCATACTTCGTCAACATGGGAAAGATAAAGGAGCATTCCAAGGCCATCAGAGACAAGATCGTGGAGGGTCACAAGGCTGGCAAGGGGTACAAAACCCTTTCCAAGGAGTTGGGCCTACCTGTCTCCACTGTTGGGAGCATCATCCGGAAGTGGAAGGCTTATGGAACTACTGTTAGCCTTCCACGGCCTGGACAGCCTTTGAAAGTTTCCACCCGTGCCGAGGCCAGGCTTGTCCGAAGAGTCAAGGCTAACCCAAGGACAACAAGGAAGGAGCTCCGGGAAGATCTCATGGCAGTGGGGACATTGGTTTCAGTCAATACCATAAGTAACGTACTCCACCGCATTGGTCTCCGTTCCAGACGAGCCCGTAAGGTACCTTTTACTTTCAAAGCATCAAGTCAAGGCTCGTCTACAGTTTGCTCATGATCACTTGGAGGACTCTGAGACAGACTGGTTCAAGGTTCTCTGGTCTGATGAGACCAAGATCGAGATCTTTGGTGCCAACCACACACGTGACGTTTGGAGACTGGATGGCACTGCATACGACCCCAAAAATACCATCCCTACAGTCAAGCATGGTGGTGGCAGCATCATGCTGTGGGGCTGTTTCTCAGCCAAGGGGCCTGGCCATCTGGTCCGCATCCATGGGAAGATGGATAGCACGGCCTACCTGGAGATTTTGGCCAAGAACCTCCGCTCCTCCATCAAGGATCTTAAGATGAGTCGTCATTTCATCTTCCAACAAGACAACGACCCAAAGCATACAGCCAAGAAAACCAAGGCCTGGTTCAAGAGGGAAAAAATCAAGGTGTTGCAGTGGCCTAGTCAGTCTCCTGACCTTAACCCAATTGAAAACTTGTGGAAGGAGCTCAAGATTAAAGTCCACATGAGACACCCAAAGAACCTAGATAACTTGGAGAAGATCTGCATGGAGGAGTGGGCCAAGATAACTCCAGAGACCTGTGCCGGCCAGATCAGGTCTTATAAAAGACGATTATTAGCTGTAATTGCAAACAAGGGTTATTCCACAAAATATTAAACCTAGGGGTTGAATAATAATTGACCCACACTTTTATGTTGAAAATTTATTAAAATTTAACTGAGCAACATAACTTGTTGGTTTGTAAGATTTATGCATCTGTTAATAAATCCTGCTCTTGTTTGAAGTTTGCAGGCTCTAACTTATTTGCATCTTATCAAACCTGCTAAATCTGCAGGGGGTTGAATACTACTTGTAGGCACTGTATGAAGGTGTCATCAGATCCATCAAGTATCAACTTCCTCTGCGCTTCCATTCAAGTTCATATGTAGAGGGAAGGTGGAAGAGATAGCTATCAGCCAATTTTTTTGTCTGGTGCACAGTACTATCACACTGTTGTTACCCCCAGTGTGAGCCATTCAGAGACTACAAGTGGCTTGCGCTGAGATGAACACCGAGCGTACTGGCTCTCAGTGGAGGTAAAAACAATGCTTTCAGGTGTAGTGTGTAGTTACAGGCGAACCTGAAGATATCCGAAATCGACAAGTCAAACCGGATTTTTTTTCTTTCTTTCAAAACCGTTTGGGACTGGAATTAAGTCTATGGGAACCTGAACATTGTACTTTAAAATGGCCTAGTGTTACCACCAATGAGTCTCCCAAGTGTTGGTAACACTACTTCCGGGGTCGCTAATTACCATCATACATATGCACTGCTTCCCCCGCCCACAGACAGTCCCAGTGTCTCTGATTGGTTGCAGTCAGACTGCACCCCTACCCTGCGTGACAGCGTGTCTGACTGCTTTGAATCATACATGCTGTGTGTCTCTATAGTGGTGTAAAAAAAATACAAAAATTGGCATAGGTCCCCCCATATTATAATACCCGGTATAGATAAAGCATACGGCTACATACTGCAGCCCCCAGCCATGCGCTTTTCTTGGCTGTGTATCAAAATAAGAGGGACCCCATGCGGATTTTTTTTAATTTTAATTATTTAAATGAATAATTTTGAAAATCGGCGTGCGATCCTCCTCAAATTTTGATATCCAGCTATGATAAAGCCCAACAGCTGGGTTCTGGCATTCTCAGGCTGGGGAGACCCATGGTTATTGCTTTCTCCCAACCTAAAAATAGCAGCCTGCAGCCGCCCAGAATTGTTGCATCCATTAGATGTGACAATCCTGGCACTTTACCCTGCTCATCCTGATTGCCCTGGTGCCGTGGCAATAAAAGAGGTTAATGACAGCTCACAACTGCCACTAAGCCCTAGATCAGTAATGAGGAGGGTCTAGGAGACCCCTCCATTTATTTTTCTTTTCAATATTTTTTTTTATTGTAGTGAAAAATAACAAATGAAACACAATGCACACCTTCCAAGTATTATTCGGAGCAAGAAATTGACATAATGTAACATAAAACAAAGAGGATATGTGAGAAACATATAAGGTACTCGAGTCCTGGACCCCTCCATTTCTAATACTGTAAGTGAGAAGAAATAAACACAAACACCAGAAAAATCCTTTTTTTTTTAAATAAGATACCAAAAAAACACTACCTCTCTCCAGTTTATTAACCCCTAAAACACCCCTTCAGGTCTGTCGTAATTCACAGAAGGTCCTACAACGATCCCGGCTCTGCTTCATACTGAAGTCACAGGAAGCGAGCACATTAGAAAGCATGACCGCATGCTGTGGCTTCAGGCAGAGAATGACTGAGCCGCAGCTGTGAGCAGTGACGTCACTAAGTTTACATGCGGTCACAGATTGAGGTTCTACATAACCGCACGTAAAGTGACATTAGGTGTTGTCATTGAATGCAGTGTGCGGTCATGTTTTCTAATGTGTCCACGCACTCTGAGTTCAGTATGAAGCGGGATCGTCGTGGGACCTCTTGTGGAATATGTTGGAACTGGTTGTTTGGGGTTAATAAATTTGAGAAAGTGGGGTTTGTATTTTACTTCAAATAAAGGATTATTTTGTGTTTTATGTTTATTCCATTTCACTTACAGATTAATAATGCGGGGGTCTCATAGATGCCTCCTATTACTAATCTAGGGCTTAGTGGCAGCTCTGAGCTGTCATGAAACCCTTATATTATCCTGACTGCCACTGCACCAGGGCAATTAGGATGAGCCAGGTGAACTGCCGGGATTGTTGCATCTAATGGATACGACAATTCTGGGTGGCTGCAGGCTGCTATTTTTAGGCTGGGGAGGCAATAATCATTGGTTTACTCAGCCTGAGAATACCAGACCCCAGCTGTTAGCTTTATCATGGCTGGGTATCAAAACTGGGGGGGACCGCATGCCATTTTTTAAAATTATTTATTTAGTTTTATTTTCTTTTAAAAAAAAAAGCTGCATGGGGTCCCTTAAGGTAAAGTTGGGTAGGATGATAGAGCCAGGAGTCAGCTCATCCAGCCTGTGCGTTCCCTCTAAGCCATTTGAGACTTGGTGCGGGAACAACAACAAACACTAAAAGGTGCCTGCTGTTCCAAGCCTCACACTACATACAACGCAAGTCTGTATTACTCATTAAGGGAACAAACTAGGTGGTATTTTACTTTTTCAGCCCATTCTTGGTGGGTTGGCACATCATAATGTGTGTAGGGCACTATAGAGGCATCCTAATTATGGGAGAACTATTGGGGGTATAATGCTGGGTGGGGATTATCATTATGTGTGAGGGCCACTGTGGGAGCATCACACTGTAAGGGAGGGGAACCTATATTGCGTGGAGGTCACTGTGGTTTAATTTAATGTTTTGGGTAACTCTGGTGCATTATTGAGGTTCATTATGGGGGCATTATACTACATAATGTGGGGGGGTACTGAGGAGGAATTATTCTGTGTTTCTCGCCACTTTGGTGGCATTAAATTGTGACAAAGGTCACTGTGGGGGCATCGTAATGTGTTTGTCTTGGTACGCTTCCTTAAGGTATCGTCCTTTATGGGGGGGATTTGTGGAGGTGTTACTCTACTTGGGAAGGATTCATACTGAAATGGGTACCACTAAAGGATCTAATGGGGCCACTATTTCTTTTTGGACCCACAAAAAAGGATGGGGCATTGATAGGGGTATGACTTAGTCTTTTTGCTTTTTGTGACTTCCATATTGCCGTTGTATTATAATCCTATTCACTTGTATTGCTGTGTGATGTAACAGCAAACGTTGGTCACGCAATAGGCATTCGTGGCCAAAGTCTCCATGTAGATCCAGCGCAACTGAACAAATAATTGCTCCAGCATATGTCTCCCTTTAAATATTAGTTAGCATGCTAAATCTCTGTTTTACAAGAAACTTGTCTCAAGGCCCCTCGTATATTGAATCATCTGTTCACAGGTCATCTACTCATCTTGGTATTGGCATGGGAGTGATGGGTAACAGATGCAGGGGCACCTAGACTGGCCCTCAGACTGGGGACCCTGTGTTGTGCCTTATCCCAGAGGTACACTCTATGGTGGTGAGGTCTGGACCGCCAGCATGACCCTGATCTAACAACTCTCCACCACACCTGGGGAGGGCCAGGACTGAAGTAAAAAAACCCACAAATAACTCAGGGGAGAACCAAAACACATACACATTGCAATCAGACCCAGGGGAGAGAGAAAACGTGCACAGGAAGAAATAACATACAGGGGGGATATAAACTGACAACATGGATATTTCCAAACCACACCAAATCATACAGCAGATCACCAGTAACTGGATCATACGCTAAGACTAGAATCACTGGAGCTATTAGCAGTGATGAGGAACCAGATCCAGCACCTTATAAAGGGTGGAGGTGGCTGTGAGTGGTCATTAGCAACCTGAGCTGATTTAGGGGGGCAGGACTGCAGAGAGGTTTTGTTAAATATTTTGGCTTGATCAATCCTTTGGACTATCCTCTTATATAAGATTTTTCAGAAGGTTGTGTTGTTTCCGATTGGCCTAGTGTATTTTAGGCCCCCTTCACACATCCGTGAAAATCACGCATGTTTTTCACGGACGTGTCAAAGGTGTGCATTGCTCTCCGTGTGCCATGATTATGGCACACGTGTCTTCTACGTGTGTGATCCGTTATAACACACAGAGAACAGGACTTTCTGCTCACCTGTCCCTGGTGTTGCTGTCCGTGGTGCTGATCTGCGGTCTCCGTTCCTGCCGACTCCCCGCTGCTGCTGCTTCCGGCCCGCAGTGGAGTGAATATTCATGAGCATAATGAGTGGGGGGTAGGAAGCAAGTGACAGCAGCAGCAGAGACAGCAGCGCTGGAGAAGGTGAGTATAGAAATTCTTTTTACTGTGTTTTCTCCAGTGCGTGTCACACGGATCATATCCATGCGGTCCATGTGACACCCGTACTGCCGAAGAAAAATGGACATGTCTACGTATGGAGCACACGGGCACACGTATGCTCCACACGGACACACGGTCCATGGCAAAACACGCATGTGAGCGCAGACCCATTGATTTAAATGGGTCTACGTGTGCCCGTGTCTCTAGCACGTGAAGAAACGGACCAAACACATCCCGGAGACACGGACGTGTGAAGGAGGCCTTACAGTGATGTGCCTATTAGTTGAGCTCAATGCCAGACAGCTGCATCTACAGCTGATGACATAATACTCTATCGAGAGGGAAAACAGGTTTCTGTAGAATGATTTTAACTCTAAATGGCAAATAATATATAGCCTGGGTGGCCCAGGATAGGTTTCTGTTAATGGTGGACATTGCTGGTTTTCCCAGGTCAGATCCCTGACGACTGTGAAGAGTAGGCGCCATTTAATCCACAAGAAAAATGGGAGAATAAAGTCAACCTTGGGGACTTAGTGACAAGTTCATTCTAAGCAAAAATGTGTTTTGTCATAAATGTCTAATTCCAGAACCAAAGTAGTAGAAGCGAGAGGGTCATGCATTATTTTTCACGCGAGTAAATAAGTTATTAGCAGCGGTGAGAAATCAGCGGTGATCATGTTATAATTCAGACTACCCATGATCTGTAAATGTCTACTGTGAAATGAAGGTGAAACAAGGTAAGGCCTGATCAATTATTTATCGTCATCAGCCGGATACGAGAATACAAAAAAATTGTCCATTATTCCGAGGACTGGGAGGTGGAGGGACGGAAGGCGACAGGAATTCCAATAAGTCTTAGTGATTTCGGATTAATGTCTATACACTCTTAATAACTGTGAAGGCAGCTAATACCGAAGTGTCGCGGACGTTTGTAGAACATTTTCTTTATTCCGACATCTACATACAATTTTTCGACCAAGCTCTCCTGAGACCCAATATGGATCTAATGACTCAATATTTTTTTTCTTTATTACTGCTTAGTGGTAAAACCAATTATTAATTCAGTTATCAGAACTCAACTGAGAAGGAAAAGAAACTAGAGAAGTCGTATGAGGTGACGGCACACGCTGCGGGAAGAAGGAGCTGGACTGCCAAGAGCTTCATGTGTTGGGTGAGATGCGAAGCATCAGTTCCATACTACATCTGTCGGCATAATGGCTATCTCTCTCTTGACTACCAAATACACAGGATCGTTAGGCGGAGTGCTCGTGTGTTTTCTATTGGAGAGCCGCTGTCTGACTCCTCTGTACCCCTTACAGACTCTTCAGTGGTTATCTAAGGAAGAACAAAAGGATTGTCTTCCAGAACTCATGCAGTCATCTGTCGGGGAGAATATAAAGGCCCCCATATATATATCTCAGACTGTCACCAGATCTTTCCGATATCGTCAGGATGACTTTTGTCTAATGTATAGAGGGGAGGGAGAATGTATGATCTTGATACTTTGAGAGTCATGCTGTGATAGGGGAGGAAGGAGGTATGATCATGCTACTGTGACGCCCTGGCAAAACCAGGTAGTCACAAAAGAGTTAATCTTCCTTGCTACACCAAAACCCACACTCAGACAACACACAGCCATTAAACCCTAGCCACCCCCTTATGATAGGGACACACCAGTGGGGTGAACGCCCACCTACGGGTCCTAAGGTGACAGGGGCGGGAGAGAGAAAGTGAGTTAGTTCAAGTTGAGAGTTCAAGTGGAAAGTTCAGTTCAGTCTGAGTTGAAGTGTGAGGAGCGAAGTGTGCAGAGTAGTCAGGGGTAGGAACCCTTGGACTACCCGGCTAGGTGGCAGACGGTGAACAGGGCCACAGGCAACGGAGAGCCGGTCGCGGGAGACCTTAAGTGGACTGGGGCAGGGTCGTAGCCTACTGGTGCCGACAGCGGGAATCCGGTCCAGAGGCCGTGCACAGTCGGGGTGCCTGGACCCTAGGACGAGGACAGTTGCAAGCCCCCTTGTTAATTGACCATCCGGGGACAAGGTTCCAGACGTTGTCCCATAAACTGCCCAGATAGAGTAAAACAGAAGTCCAACGCGGGGGATAGGGTGTCCGCCAGAACCCACCAAAATCCCAAGGGTCAGCTTTCGCGGGCCACAGCTCCCAACACACACAGAACCGGGAGTGGACTTCTCCGTTCCATGCAAAGTCGTCCAAAAAGGAAAGGAAAACACAAAGTGCAGGAGGAAGGGAAACCTGTTCATCAATCTGGCTGCGGGACCCGAATGCACCTTCCTAAGGCAGCCGGCCACTGGCAACTTGGTTCACTACTGGACTTGTGTGAAATTACTGAACTGTGAGTACACCATCGTCCCCTGGTCCAGCCCAGCGCGCCACCTCCAGCAGCCATCGCTACATTGTTCGATCACCAGGCCCCGGGTCTACACCTCTCCTACCCGTGGAGGGGATCCCATCTTGCTGCCCCGCTCCATCAGCCCCAGGCACCCCATCACCAAGCAGCGGCGGTGCCACCATCCCTCACCGCAACCCACGGGTGGCGTCAGACACAACACCTCCCTTGTAAATATCTCCCTTTCCGACGGTTGTGAGGACGGGCGGCCGTGCGAGCCCGGGTCCGGTCACCACTCGAGTCGTAGCAGCGAACCCGGATCCGAGCAGGCCCCCGAGAGAAGCGACAGCGGCCCCTACCCGCAACACTACTCTCTGAGACTCATGTTTTGAGAGAGGAGGAGGCATGATCATGCTACTGTCTGAGACTCATGCTGTAAGAGGGAAGGAGGTATGATCTTGCTACTTTCTGAGATTCATTCTGTGAGAGGGCAGGGAGGAGGTATAATCTTGCTGCTCTCTGAGACTCATGCTGTGAGAGGGGGAGGGAGATGGTATGATCTTGCTACTCTCTGAGACTCATGCTGTGAGAGGGGGAGGGAGGAGGTATGATCTTGCTACTCTCTTGGACTCATGCTGTGAGAGGGGAGGGAGATAATAATTAATAATAATATTTATTCATATAGCGCTATTAATTCCATAGCGCTTTACATATATTGGCAACACTGTCCCCAATGGGGCTCACAATCTAAATTCCCTATCTGTATGTCTTTGGAGTGTGGGAGGAAACCAGAATACCCGAAGGAAACTCACGCAAACACGGGGAGAACATACAAACTCCTTGCAGATGTTGTCCTTGGTGGGATTTGAATAAAGGGCCCCAGCGCTGTAAGCCTGCAGTGCTAACCACTGAGCCACCACAAGATTGCAGTCCTAACCACTGAGCCACCGTGCCGCCCATGATATGATCTTGCTACTCTCTCAGACTCATGCTGTGAGAGGGGAGGGAAGAGGTATGATCATACTACTCTCTCATTCATGGATGGGGTATGATCATGCTACTCTCTGAGACTCATGCTGTTAGAGGGGAGGGAGATGGTATGATCTTGCTAACATCTGAGACTCATGCTGTGAGAGGAGGAGGGAGATGGTATGATCTTGCTAACCTCTGAGACTCATGCTGTGAGAGGAGGAGGGAGATGGTATGATCTTCCTTCTCAGACTCCTGCGAAGAGTTTAATTTGTGAAGGGTTTAATTTGAACCATCTTAAATAGCTGAAGACTCATATTGTGATGGGAGCGATTAAGTGAGATCATCTTGAATACTCTTCAGGGACTCATGCAGTGAGTGGGATCGGAGAAGGTGGGGTCATTTTACAGTCTATTAGACTCATATTGTGATATGAGAGCAAGGAGGTAGGATTATCTCTTTCACTCACCATGTATGTGATAGTTATTCTGTGTGAGGGGAGGGATGATCATCTCTTTTCTACACCTGTCTGAGACTGATGCTGTGAGAGGGGCTGGAATACAAGTGTAGGAAATAGAAAATCATCCCTCCCCTCTCTCAGCATGAGTCTCACAGACAGGTGTAGAAAAGAGATGATCATCCCTCCGAGGAATGATCATCTCTTTTCTACACCTGTCTGTGAGACTCATGCTGTGAGAGGGGAGGGATGATCATCTATTTCCTGCACCTGTATGTGAGACTTGTGCTCTGATAGAGGATGAATCATTTCTTTCCTTCACCTGTATGTGAGACTCATGCTGTGAGAGGAGAGGGAGGATCATCTTTCCTACCCTTGTTTATGAGACTCATGCTGTGAGATGTGAGGGAGAATAATTTCTTTCCTTGACCTGTATGTGAGACTCATGCTGTGAGAGGGGAGGGAGAGCAGCACAGGAAAAAAGTATCTGATTCAGAGCAGTAATATCAATTATATAGTGTTGAGTTTCCTGATTCTGGTTACAGTCTGACCTTGTTTCTAACCGAAGAGTTTTGTGTGACATCGCTTTGATAATGACCTCAATTCTGCCTTCTGGCTACGTCTTCTATGTTCCCTGGTGGCCCTGACTATGTCTTTCCTTGGCTATCGTGACCTTCACATGACATATGGGCTGACTCCATTGACTGTAACTTGGGGATCTGATTGGAAAAGAAATAAATTAGAACAAGGAGTGAGGGAATCTCTTATAGTCTGTGGACATAGTGGAATAACCTTAAAGGGAAGTTTTCAAGGTCACCGATGCAATAAAATATCCTTGTGAAATGTTGGAGAACGTTCTACGTCTTCCTGTTGTTTCCATTAAGTCTTTTCTCGAATTTGCTGTTTTTTTTTATATGACATCTTAGTTGATTTTATCTTTTATGTTTCCTCTTGATTTTTGCGCTGATGCCTCTCCGCTCTCGATCTGTCATCTCTCCTGGATCTGGGTCCTTGTGGCTCTTCAGCTGTCACTTCCACATTCCCCCTCGTTGCATAAAACTGAGCACAGATACAACTGCACTTGTCATTTCTCCCTTGTAAAGCTCTTGCTTCGGTTAGCAATCATTACGTATAATATCCGGATCGCTCCATGTGCCCGAGGCGTCTGTTGGGGGCCAGTTCTCGAATGTTCACCTCACATTCACTCCCTTTTGTTCACGCTCTGGCAGTCGCCTGCTGTCATCACCTTGAATATGTCGCTCACATCTGTCCCTTTCTCACGCATGAGACCAATAAAACATTTTGTATGCTGCAGACACACAGCTGGGATTCGGCAAACCTTCTCTGTCTACCTCCGATCAGACTCTGGTCTGTTAGGACTTCTGAAAAGATATGTTTGCCTTTTAACCATGTCATTATTTTATGTCAGTGTTGGCTGCAAGTTAGCTTCTCAGTTTACCCTGATTCTCCTGAGACCGAGCTCCAAACCCCCTGCAAAGAGGTAGCTGTAAATGATAAATCTGAGGCTGCCTACAGTCATCACTAGGGGGAGCTGATGAGCATACAATGGAGATGCCAGTCACACTCGCTCCCCTCCTATGTATGCTGGCTGGACTGTTCCAGTAATGCCAGCTATAGCTTACCTATACTGGTTTGGTGAGGTGTTGTGCATTATTGCTGTGAGCAGTTGTGGTTTTAACCTTTGTTGTCTTTTTGTTGCTGCCTTCCTGCTCTTGCTTTTCTCCTTAGTTTCTTACTGTTTGTTTCCGTGAGTTTGCAGTGTGTCTGTCAAGCTGCCACCAGGGGGAGCCAGAGCTCTGCAGCAGAAGACACATCACAAAGCAACGAGAACCAGGATGTAAATACACAGTGTTCTCATACACTGCCTCACAGCACAGCTGGGAAACAGAGCTGCAGGGCGTGCGAGGAATAGTCAGGCAGGCTGGGTCAAACACAGTATGGGCAGAAGCAGGACCGGAGGAACGAGTGAAAGTGGAGTCAAAGTCAGGCCAAGGTCCATACCGGAGGAAGCAACCGAGTGGGGAGGTAGGACAGGGGACAGAGGACTGGAGGGACGACCAGGGGACAGAACACAGACAAGGGCACGGGGGCACAGGAACAGACAGATCAGGATATCACTCACAGGACCAGCAATCACAGGCAAAGCAGTGCTAAGCTTATAGCCGGCGCTGGTTCACTGGAAATGTCAGCTTTTAAGGCATCCAGGCTCTGGAAGTGAGGCCCAGGAGAAGGCTCTGCCCCCTAGCCATGTGGACGGGGAGGTGAACGTATAGTATATTAATAATGTGTTTACCTACATAGGTGAAAAATTCATCCTGATACGCCCCATGATAGAGCGGCTGAGTAGGCAGCACATTAATTTCCTATACACCCCCGAGGTGGCAAATCGACTACTGTTGGTCAGTATCGGTGTTCTTTACGTACACCTACACTCGCTATTTAATCGGATCTTTGGACCTGTAACTAATGAGGGTTTTATTTTGTTGTGTTTGTCACAGATTTGCTCAAAAACGGAAAATTCTTTCAAGAAAATGTTGAAAAGCCCCTGAATATTGAGATAGACAAGGACGAAACGCGTCGGGCATTTCTTGATTTGTTTTCATAAATTGGGACTTATCTATCTGTTTCTGCTACTGAGCACATAGACTTATGGATATCTGATGAACCCCTAGGCCCCAAATCCCTACTTGTCTGAGTGGTGATACAGACAAATTAGCCACTGTGGACTGAGCACTTCTTCCTCACTGTGGTGTTACCGCTTTAGGGGTTGTTTCTATCTCTGAGAGGGAATACACTCATAACTTAGCAG
Organism: Anomaloglossus baeobatrachus; assembly: GCF_048569485.1. Taxonomy (NCBI): domain Eukaryota; kingdom Metazoa; phylum Chordata; class Amphibia; order Anura; family Aromobatidae; genus Anomaloglossus; species Anomaloglossus baeobatrachus. The sequence continues at coordinate 32,467,609 of NC_134358.1, forward strand.
GAAGGGCATTACCTAGGGTTAATCGTCGTGGAACGGGGGCGTCTTCCCATCTAGGACACCGACCCCCGTATTTAGGAAGGGAAAGGATAGGGTAAGATCATCTTTCCTCTCTCCTTCTTGAATTTTAATTGTTTATGTACGTAGTTTTGATACTAATAAAATTATACGGTTTTATATAAAAGTAGTAAGATTCTGGTTGTGGTAAATATCTACTTTGAGCATCCATACAGTTAGGTCCAGAAATATTTGGACAGTGACACAAGTTTTGTTATTTTAGCTGTTTACAAAAACATGTTCAGAAATACAATTATATATATAATATGGGCTGAAAGTGCACACTCCCAGCTGCAATATGAGAGTTTTCACATCCAAATCGGAGAAAGGGTTTAGGAATCATAGCTCTGTAATGCATAGCCTCCTCTTTTTCAAGGGACCAAAAGTAATTGGACAAGTGACTCTAAGGGCTGCAATTAACTCTGAAGGCGTCTCCCTCATTAACCTGTAATCAATGAAGTAGTTAAAAGGTCTGGGGTTGATTACAGGTGTGTGGTTTTGCATTTGGAAGCTGTTGCTGTGACCAGACAACATGCGGTCTAAGGAACTCTCAATTGAGGTGAAGCAAAACATCCTGAGGCTGAAAAAAAAGAAAAAATCCATCAGAGAGATAGCAGACATGCTTGGAGTAGCAAAATCAACAGTCGAGTACATTCTGAGAAAAAAGGAATTGACTGGTGAGCTTGGGAACTCAAAAAGGCCTGGGCGTCCACGGATGACAACAGTGGTGGATGATCGCCGCATACTTTCTTTGGTGAAGAAGAACCCGTTCACAACATCAACTGAAGTCCAGAACACTCTCAGTGAAGTAGGTGTATCTGTCTCTAAGTCAACAGTAAAGAGAAGACTCCATGAAAGTAAATACAAAGGGTTCACATCTAGATGCAAACCATTCATCAATTCCAAAAATAGACAGGCCAGAGTTAAATTTGCTGAAAAACACCTCATGAAGCCAGCTCAGTTCTGGTAAAGTATTCTATGGACAGATGAGACCAAGATCAACCTGTACCAGAATGATGGGAAGAAAAAAGTTTGGAGAAGAAAGGGAACGGCACATGATCCAAGGCACACCACATCCTCTGTAAAACATGGCGGAGGCAACGTGATGGCATAGGCATGCATGGCTTTCAATGGCACTGGGTCACTTGTGTTTATTGATGACATAACAGCAGACAAGAGTAGCCGGATGAATTCTGAAGTGTACCGGGATATACTTTCAGCCCAGATTCAGCCAAATGCCGCAAAGTTGATCGGACGGCGCTTCATAGTACAGATGGACAATGACCCCAAGCATACAGCCAAAGCTACCCAGGAGTTCATGAGTGCAAAAAAGTGGAACATTCTGCAATGGCCAAGTCAATCACCAGATCTTAACCCAATTGAGCATGCATTTCACTTGCTCAAATCCAGACTTAAGGCAGAAAGACCCACAAACAAGCAAGACCTGAAGGCTGCGGCTGTAAAGGCCTGGCAAAGCATTAAGAAGGAGGAAACCCAGCGTTTGGTGATGTCCATGGGTTCCAGACTTAAGGCAGTGATTGCCTCCAAAGGATTCGCAACAAAATATTGAAAATAAAAATATTTTGTTTGGGTTTGGTTTATTTGTCCAATTACTTTTGACCTCCTAAAATGTGGAGTGTTTGTAAAGAAATGTGTACAATTCCTACAATTTCTATCAGATATTTTTGTTCAAACCTTCAAATTAAACGTTACAATCTACACTTGAATTCTGTTGTAGAGGTTTCATTTCAAATCCAATGTGGTGGCATGCAGAGCCCAACTCGCGAAAATTGTGTCACTGTCCAAATATTTCTGGACCTAACTGTACTTGGCATATAAAAAGGACGGGGAGGTGAACCATGACAGTGTCTGAGTTTTGGTTTTCCTGTTTGTCTACATCTGTGTTTTCATCATACTCCTGCCCCTTCCTTCCCTAAGGAATGGGGGGCAGGGGTTACAAAATAGATCTGGTCAGGAAAATAGTAAGGCATGGGACTCAGACATCTCCTCCTTCAGGGGTAATTCACAAGTTAAGGAAAGCCTAGGGTCCCCTAGCATGAGGAACAGTATAGTATATCTGCAGCGGTCACTACTATCTTAGCCAGGCCCTATACAGTCTCCTCAACTGTCACCGAGCAGGAATCTGTGACCCTAAGAAAATCTGTAATTGCCTTGGCTAGTGTGCTGGCAGGTGAAGGATGCTAGCCCCACCACTGTAGTAATATTACACAAGGAAAGTTAAGACAAACAGGGGAAAACAGCAACAAAAAGGATAAAGTTTGACTTTGGAATATTCCACAACAGGACCTTCCACCAAAGTTACCAGAGAGCAATGAATTTGTATCTTCAGCGGGGATTGCAGGGAAAACACCACTACTTAAATCAACAGGGGCATGGCTACAAAGCAGCTGCAGATGAAATGCTCTGCTAGGAGCTGCTGGAAACAAAACTGACATTAACTCCTTAGGAACTAAAAGAAATTAAGCTACGTTTAAATATAAAGGGGCTTATATGGTAACGAGTGGCTCTAGTTCCGAACCTGTCACTAGTCTTCAAAGGCAGAGAGACTACTGTAACACTGCATATGCACAGTAGGGCTTTCGGGAGTGCGCTTAGGGCATGGCTACGCTACTCTTTCTTTTCTTAATGGGCCAACACGACCTAAACCCAGAAGTGCTTCTCGACCCCCGTTTATACACAGGGTTTATAAGACATCCTCCCCTATTTGGAGGTGCCTGTTCAACGTGTCTCTGTAGCTAGTCTGCCCATGCTAGTTGTCAGGTCCCCATGCTTATATCCGCTCTCTGTACTGTCCCGTGGCCTTGTCTTTGTTCCTGCCTGATATTGAACATGTAGCCGCCTATGTCCATTCTGTCTCCTCCAGACTCTGCCTACACGAGTCCGCAACAGCTTCTGCCTCATTTATTCCAGCTCCTGGTCTCCATCTTGTGGCGCTAGCTGCCGTGGTATTAGGATCTCCCAGGGTTGGCTCCTGGGGGTTACTTACTTGCTTTCTGTCTGCTTCCAGTTTCTGTGGTTATGGTGAAGTCTCAGTAGCTGCTCAGGTCCACTTCTCCAGGTCAGTGAATGGTATCGCGGATCAGTGGACCCACTTCCTCCTCGTCCAATTAACCAGGCATGACAGAAGTTCCCATCAGATTCTGAATATAGGTGAGCTGAATCAGGGAACCAAATACCTATATGCAAAATGGACACAGACATGCCCAGCTAGGAATAGTTCTCATCAAGTGTGACTCCTCCTACCGACCCCAGGCAAGAGGGTCCCAGCCTCATGGGACATGCATGGATGAAGTGTTCCGCACCTCCGCAGTAGAAACAAACCCATGGCTCGACGATGGTCTCGACATTGTTCAGACATCTTGATATGGTCAACCTACATGGGTTTAAGAGTAAGAGTGGCAACTGGAAACTGGGATACCAGCATCCTCTGGAGGGATGAGCCAGATGTATGGGTCCCCTATCACTTTTCACCTCCATGGATCACTCCTGGAACCTGAAAGGAAATCAGGTCACCCAAAGCCTACCAAATGGTGGCCACCAGTGACTAATTATTCCAGCCTAGTTCCGATGAGAGGGTGTGGAACCGAACCACATATTGGTCGACAGTGTGGACACTCCACCGTAACTGCAGATGGGAGGACGCAGCAGTTGCGACACGACCCAGTTCATCAAAAATGTTCCAGAAGGCTTCCAGAAAGTCTAGGATGTCAGAGGTGACCGTATCTTTTCTCTCCCACAGAGGGTTGACCCAAGCAAGAACCTTCCCACCAAGAAATCCTCAGGAAAGCCACTTTGGCCCTCTCCAGTGAACTGATGTGGAAAAAGTTCAAAGTGCAAGGAGCACTGATTATAGAACCTTCGGCATTGCTTGGGATTAATGTCAAAACGTGATGGAGCAGATAAACTGGGCCACAAATGTGTTGGTGTCGGAACCGCGGGCTGGTCAAATGCCGATGAAACAGCCAGACCGAGGTCATTCAGACGGATGTTAATGGTCCACAGAAAGGACATTATCTGATCTTGCTTTTCCTGCATCTGCGACATGTTCCGATACAGCACTGCTAGAAAAAGGGTGTCTGAATCAGCAAAGTCCATGGCCTGCACAAACTGAAAGGTTCACTGCTGGTGTTGAGGCTGCGAGTAAGAGTGAATCCACTAGACCACAGAGGGAAACTGGGCTTACTCTTTACTTGCAGGGCTTAACTAAGTGACTGCTGCGAAGCAGACGCCAGGTACCACTCCCAGGGCAGTGACGTGACTGGCAGCTGAACCCCAAGACAGGAGATGTACCTAGGTACGGACACAGGTGCAGGTAGGCACAGCCGGGATGGCTGAGGCTGGCAGGAAAGTGGGAACAGAAAGGTATGGTGAGCACAGAGACAGGTAGCAAACACAGGGAAATGGGGCCTGATAACTAACTAGGTAGGAAAAGTAACTAACAGATCACATTGTGCAGGCCCCTCTCCAAGTGGGAGGGTGCCTAAAGTACCTAAATGGGGTTCCAGTCCTTTAAGAGAAGAGCAGGTGTGCACATGCGTGCCCTATAGCTGGCTTCACACGAGCCGATCTATCGTGCGATTGCACAAGCGATCGTACCCGCCCCCGTTGTTTGTGCGTCACGGGCAATTAGTTGCCCATGGCGCACAAAGTCGTTAACCCCCCGTCACACGTACTTACCTCCCGGACGACGTTGCTGTGGGCAGCAAACATCCACTTCCTGAAGGGGGAGGGACTTTCGACATCACTGCAACGTCACACAGCGGGCGGCCAATAGAAGTGGAGATGAGCGGGACGTAAACATCCCGCCCACCTCCTTCCTTCCGCATAGCCGGCGGGACACAGGTAAGCTGTGTTCATCATTCCCGGGGTGTCACACAGATCGTGTGCTGCCTCAGGAACGATGAACGACCTCGGTCGATTTTTTGAAACTGAGCGGCGTGTCAACGATGAACGAGAAGGTGAGTATTTCTGCTCGTTCACAGTCGCCCGTAGCTGTCACACGCTACGATATATCAGACGATGCCGGATGAGCGTTACTACCGACGTGACCCTGACGACATATCGCCCGATACATCTTACCGTGTGACGTTGGCATAAGCTTGCTCCCGGGGCACCTGCGCTGCGTACTGTGGCCCCAGGAGGAGGAGGAGGAAGAAGGAGCACATGTGGATGGCCGTGGGAGTGCAGAGGACAATTTGCAAAATTGTGTAGACTTTGTTTTTTGATCCAGCTTAAAAAAAATGGGTAGCAGCAAATGGAGGAGAATTATATGTGAGCGGTGTGTATTACATAGCGGTCCATCTTCTGAAGTCCAGACCCTCGGTCTCGTCTCTCGGATAAGGTGCATTTATCGTATCACACCACTTATCCTTAAATTTCAGTACAGCCGGCTGAAGTGCTCTCCAGACACATCTGACTGATTGGAGCCGAGCCTCTTATTATTTCCTTATTAATGTAATAGTTACATAAGGATCACGTATCACATTGATGTTCCTCCTGCTCTGCGGGGGAAAGAAATCATGTATTAGTTACACCAAAATATTGTATTTTTAGAGGTAACATATTTATAAAATGAGAGGCAAAATATACGGAAGAAAGACAAGAAAAAAAAATCAGCCTTTTAATATCTACAGCAAATAAGTGCAAAATTATGTGATTAACAATCTCCTAATATACCTAGTTTTTTATTTTTTATTTATCCTTCTAATTTTTTTTTTTTTTATTTATCTTGCGCTCCAAATCCCTTATATAATTACAGTCTTCAATGCTAAAATTCTGACTACCTGCAGCCGCCACTAGAGGGAGCTCAATTAAGACAAATGTATAGAGCATAAGCTCCGCCTATTGGTGGCTGCAGGCTGTAAAATATTATTAAGTAGCAAAATACCTGTTGAAAAAATGTTAACCTTAGAACGCGCAACCATAGAAATCTACCATAGAAAACAAGTGACCTAGCAGGCTTGCCAGGCCCCAGGTATGCGTTCTAGGGTTAAATTTTTTGTTACGCCCGCTAAGGTTAAATTTTCAATTTCAACCTAAAGTTGACATCTTCAGCGGTTCAGAGATCTAATAATTGAATATATATACAGTCATATGAAAAAGTTTGGGCACCCCTATTAATGTTAACCTTTTTCTTATAACAATTTGGGTTTTTGCAGCAGCTATTTCAGTTTCATATATCTAATAACTGATGGACTGAGTAATATTTCTGGATTGAAATGAGGATTATTGTGCTAACAGAAAATGTGCAATCCACATTTAAACAAAATTTGACCGGTGCAAAAGTATGGGTACCTCAACATAAAAGTGACATTAATATTTTGTAGATTCTCCTTTTGCAGAAATCCCAGCCTCTAGTCGCTTCCTGTAGCTTTTAATGAGTCCTGGATCCTGGATGAAGGTATATTTGACCATTCCTGTTTACAAAACAATTCCAGTTCAGTTAAGTTTGATGGTCGCCGAGCATGGACAGCCGCTTCACATCATCCCACAGATATTCAATGATATTCAGGTCTGGGGACTGGGATGAACATTCCAGAACATTGTAATTGTTCCTCTGCATGAATGCCTGAGTAGATTTGGAGCGGTGTTTTGGATCATTGTCTTGCTGAAATATCCATCCCCTGCGTAACTTCAACTTCGTCACTGATTCTTGCACATTATTGTCAAGAATCTGCTGATACTGAGTTGAATCCATGCGACCCTCAACTTTAACAAGATTCCCGGTGCCGGCATTGGCCACACAGCCCCAAAGCATGATGGACCTCCACCAAATGTTACTGTGGGTAGCAAGTGCTTTTCTTGGAATGCCGTGTTTTTTTGCCTCCATGTATAACGCCTTTTTGTATGACCAAACAACTCAATCTTTGTTTCATCAGTCCACAGGACCTTTGTCATGATTGACTCCTGGCTCAGCTGGAGCTGAGCCTTTTTTTTAGTTTCACTTCTGATGCAAGTCACGTTAGGGGTTAATCCTTTCTGCCTCGTTCTGGAGGTCAGGCTGCTTTATTAGGGCACTGTTTCTCTTGGACTTCGCCAGTGATACTTCTGGCTCTGCTGTGTTCTGCTCTTGAGTGACCTGTTGTCTGCCCTGCCCCCTCCTGACCTCCGTGTTCACCTGACCTGGTAACTTCCTCTGTTGTCTGTTTCCATCAGTGTCTCTCCCGCTGTCTCCCTGTTCGTTCCTTATCTGTTTACCTTTATTCTGTCTTGTCTTCCCACTCCCCCTCGCTTCTAGGCTCTGATTTCCCGGCTACTGACTATTTGCTTCCCTCTGACTACGTTTAGACTTTGCCCTTGTGTACTTACAAGACCTCATGTTGTGACACGGCTTTCTGACGATTCTACTGCCATCTGGTGGGCTTGACTAGTATTACCCCTGCTAGGGAATTCCCTGCTCATACGTTTCCTCCACTTTTACGCCCCCTAGTGGCTTACCAGCTAACTACCTTCTCAGATAGTTTCAGGAATCCTCTCAGTCCCACATTACTGCGCTGTACTGCTATTGTACATCTTAGAGTACAGCGTGACAACCTTCTTCCAAAATGTAACTGGCTTGTCCAAATGTGCTTTTGCATACCTCAGGCGACTCTGTTTGTGGCGTGCTTGCAGAAACTGCTTCTTTCACATCACTCTCCCATACAGCTTCTCCTTGTGCAATATGCGTTGTATTGATGACCGATGCACATTGACACCATCTGCAGCAAGATGATGCTGCAGGTCTTTGGAGGTGGTCTGTGGATTGTCCTTGACTGTTCTCACCATTCTTCTTCTCTGCCTTTCTGATATTTTTCTTGGCCTGCCACTTCTGGGCTTAACAAGAACTGTACCTGTGTTCTTCCATTTCCTTACTATGTTCCTCACAGGGGAAACTGACAGTTTAAATCTCTGAGACAACTTTTTGTACCTTCCCCTGAACAACTATGTTGAATAATCTTTGTTTTCAGAAGCCCATGATGCCACTCTTCATAGGAGATTCAAATAGGAGAACAACTTGCAAGTGGCCACCTTAAATACCTTTTCTCATGATTGGATACACCTGCCTATGAAGTTCAAAGCTCAATGAGGTCACAAAGTGCTTTAGTAAGTCAGTAAAAAGTAGTTAGGAGTGTTCAAATCAAGAAATTGATAAGGGTGCCCATACTTTTGCATCGGTCAAATTTTGTTTAAATGCAGATTACACATTTTCTGTTAGTGCAATAAACCTCATTTCAATCCAGAAATATCACTCAGTCCATCAGTTATTAGATATATGAAACTGAAATAGCAAAAACCCAAATTGTTATAAAGAAAAAAGGTTAACATTAATAGGGGTGCCCAAACGTTTTCATATGACTGTATATATATATATATATATATATATATATACAGTACAGACCAAAAGTTTGGACACAGTCTCATTCAAAGAGTTTTCTTTATTTTCATGACTGAAAATTGTAGATTCACATTGAAGGCATCAAAACTATGAATTACCACATGTGGAATGAAATACTTAACAAACAAGTGTGAAACAACTGAAAATATGTCTTATATTCTAGGTTCTTCAAAGTAGCCACCTTTTGCTTTGATTACTGCTTTGCACACTCTTGGCATTCTCTTGATGAGCTTCAAGAGGTAGTCACCGGAAATGGTTCTCACTTCACAGGTGTGCCCTGTCAGGTTTAATAAGTGGGATTTCTTGCCTTTTAAATGGGGTTGGGACCATCAGTTATGTTGTGCAGAAGTCTGGTGGATACACAGCTGATAGTCCTACTGAATAGACTGCTAGAATTCGTATTATGGCAAGAAAAAAGCAGCTAAGTAAAGAAAAGCGAGTGGCCATCATTACTTTAAGAAATTAAGCTCAGTCAGTCCGAAAAATTGGGAAAACTTTGAAAGTGTCCCCAAGTGTAGTGGCAAAAAACATCAAACGCTACAAAGAAACTGACTCACATGAGGATCGCCAAAGGAAAGGAAGACGAAGAGTCACCTCTGCTGTGGAGGATAAGTTTATCCGAGTCACCAGCCTCAGAAATCGCAGGTTAACAGCAGCTCAGATTGGAGAACAGGTCAATGCCACACAGAGCTCTAGCAGCAGACACATCTCTAGAACAACTGTTAAGAGGAGACTTTGTGCAGCAGGCCTTCATGGTAAAATAGCTGCCAGGAAACCACTGCTAAGGACAGGCAACAAGCAGAAGAGACTTGTTTGGGCTAAAGAACACAAGGAATGGACATTAGACCAGTGGAAATCTGTGCTTTGGTCTGATGAGTCCAAATTTGAGATCTTTGGATCCAACCACCGTGTCTTTGTAGAAAAGGTGAACATTCCCACCGTGAAGCATGGAGGAGGTGTGATGGTGTGGGGGGGCTTTGCTGGTGACACTGTTGGGGATTTATTCGAAATTGAAGGCATACTGAACCAGCATGGCTACCACAGCATCTTGCAGCGGCGTGCTATTCCATCCGGTTTGCGTTTCGTTGGACCATCATTTATTTTTCAACAGGGCAATGACCCCAAACACACCTCCAGGCTGTGTAAGGGCTATTTGACTAAGAAGGAGAGTGATGGGGTGCTACGCCAGATGCCCTGGCCTCCACAGTCACCAGACCTGAACCCAATCGAGATGGTTTGGGGTGAGCTGGACTGCAGAGTGAAGGCAAAAGGGCCAACAAGTGCTAAGCATCTCTGGGAACTCCTTCAAGACTGTTGGAAAACCATTTCCGGTGACTACTTCTTGAAGCTCATCAAGAGAATGCCAAGAGTGTGCAAAGCAGTAATCAAAGCAAAAGGCGGCTACTTTGAAGAACATAGAATATAAGACATATTTTCAGTTGTTTCACACTTTTTTGTTTTAAGTATTTCATTCCACATGTTTTCATTCATAGTTTTGATGCCTTCAATGTGAATCTACAATTTTCAGAGTCATGAAAATAAAGAAAGCTCTTTGAATGAGAAGGTGTGTCCAAACCTTTGGTCTGCACTGTGTGTGTGTGTGTATGTATGTGTGTGTGTGTATATATATAATATAATCTATCACAAATTGTGTGTCCTGAAGTATCTCAAGTCTCAGTTATGAAAACTGCCTCACAGTCAGACTGTTCTTGTGTCCATAGCAACCAGTTAGAGCTCAACTTTAGTGCTGACAGCTGCACTCTGGTTTCTATAGGCAACCAGAAGGATCTTACTGTGAGGCATCATACATAAATGAGGCTCCAGTTACTTCTCTAGTGGCTATAGGCAATCGGAACGATCTTACTGGGAGGCAACATACATAAATGAGGCCCCAGTTACTTTGGCAGTGTATATAGGCAACCAGAACGATCTTACTGGGAGGCAATATACATAAATGAGGCCCCAGTTACAGTTTCAGCATTGAAGCTGATGACACAGTTTTTGCCCAAAGGGTCTTAAAGAATTAAAGCCACAGCACCCAAAGAGTTGCTCTTAAGGGAGAAGCAATCATACAGTCGCTAAGGTGGGGCAACCTGATAAGTCGCTCTAAAGTCTGTAATTATAGCAACGACTGTCAACAACCAGTGCAGAAGTAACTGGGGCCTCATTTATGTATATTGCCTCCCAGTAAGATTGTTCTGGTTGCCTATAGTCACTGCAGAAGTAACTGGGGCCTCATTTATGTATATCGCCTCCCAGTAAGATCGTTCTGGTTGCCTATAGTCACTGCAGAAGTAACTGGGGCCTCATTTATGTATATTGCCTCCCAGTAAGATCGTACTGGTTGCCTATAGCCACTGCAGAAGTAACTGGGGCCTCATCTATGTATATTACCTCCCAGTAAGATCGTTCTGGCTGCCTATAGATACTGCAGAAGTAACTGGGCCTCATTTATGTATATTACCTCCCAGTAAGATCGTACTGGTTGCCTATAGCCACTGCAGAAGTAACTGGGGCCTCATTTATGTATATTGCCTCCCAGTAAGATCGTTCTGGTTGCCTATAGCCGCTGCAGAAGTAACTGGGGCCTCATTTATGTACATTACCTCCACCTATGGCCCCTCCCTCCACCCCTAGCTTTTCCCTCTGCCTCTAGCTCCTCCCTCCACCCCTTGCTTATTTCTCCCCTTCTCCCCCTATAGCTCCTCCACCCCTAGGTCTTCTCTCTGCCTCTACCTCCTCACTCCCCTGATGGCTTTTCCCTCTTCCTCTAGCTCCTCCTTCCACCCCTTGCTTATTTCTCCCCTTCTCCCCCTATAGCTCTTCCACCCTAGCTCCTCTCTGTCTCTAGCTCCTCCCTATACCTATAGTGCCTCCACTCTAGCTCCTCCCTCTGCTTCTAACTCCGTTTTCTGCCTCTAGCTCCTCTCTCCACCTATAGCTCCTCCACCCTAGCTCCTCTTTCTGCCTCTAGCTCCTCCCTCCATCTATAGCTCCTCCACCCTAGCTCCTCTTTCTGCCTCTAGCTCCTCCCTCCACCTATAGCTCCTCCACCCTAGCTCCTCTTTCTGCCTCTAGCTCCTCCCTCCACCTATAGCTCCTCCACCCTAGCTCCTCTTTATGCCTCTAGCTCCTCCCTCCACCCCTAGTTCCTCCCTATGATATATAGGTTTGTACTTGTATCTTAATCATTTAAAGCCATTTATGTTTTGCAGTCCAGTGGGCGGTCTTATCAGTAATTAATCTTCTTGTGAGTAGCCCCGCCCACTGGACTCTTAAGTGCAGAATAAGCAAGAATTAAAATGTATAAGAAAGTTATCTATATATCAATCTGCTCTGCTCTTTCTGCTCTATACCATTCTGCCTGTGGGTAGGGCGGCATGTACGACATGATAAGGCCCTTTAAAAGAATAAGTGTGACCCTTTTGTATATAATAGTGCATGTAGAATTCCTTTTATTTCTTTACAGGGTTCAATGGAGTTATTAAAACATAGCTATTTTCTTTCAGAAAGAGCGCCACCTTTGTCTACAGGTTGTGCGTGGTATTGCAGTTCAGTTAAAATTAATGGAAATTAGTTGCAATACCAGACACAACCTGTAGACAAGCGGTGGCGCTGTTTTTGGTAGAAAGCAGCCACGTCTTTCTAATTCTGTACAAATCTAATATTCTTAGCCTCTCAGGCACACACAGCAGATAGATTCTATGCTCAGTCTGTGGCAGAATAATAATGTTCTATTAAATGATTGCATCATTTCTCTTTAACAAGGATACAGCATCAAATGTAAAAAAAAAAAAAAGCAAAGCGCCGCTCTTGAAGCCTTCAGAGATTCAGATCCACTTACTGCTGTCAGCGTTCAGCTGCTAAATAACCCTCTCCGCTCTCCGAGACGCAGAATGTCATAGATTTGCATTAAGTTAAGTAATTCCTCTTCAATAATCATTTAGAGAATTGATATATGTTAAATTGTTAGCGCTCCCACTCTGCGGAGGAAGACAAGCCTGAGAACGGGGTAAACATTGCAAACCAAGCAGCGGGAAATGGAGAAATATCTACACCAGATGCTTCACATACGGAATCACGAGGGGCGCGCGGCCCCCCTGCTCTGTATCTGCGGATGGGAGAGGGGGGGCAATAGAATTATATTCCTCTATTCTACTGTTATGCCAAATTTATATATTAGGATTCTCTTCTCTAAATCCACTTCTCTAACCTGAGATACAAAATGTAACGAGTCTCTTTTCTTTCACCCTCATCTCTGCAGTATCGCCAACTTTAAAGAAACCTTTACCATCCCCAAGATCCTATCCCAATATGCAGTAGATGTAATAATAATATTATCAAATACGTTCAATTAGAAATGTAGTATAATTCTCCTGATTAGTTATGTCACTTACCTCATGTGCAGGGCATTGCAGGAGCTTATCTATTCATGGTTACGGCAACACATATAGGAGCAGTTAGTTGCTAGTGGTCATAACCATGGATACTTAAGCTACTATAAAGCCCTGCACATGATGGGAGTGACTGTCATCAGTGTGTCGTGTCCACAGGTTACATCTTGTGTTGGAGCAGATTTACTTTCATTTGATATTAAAAGGGTCAAGGATTCTTTCCTTACTGACTAAGATTACTAATAGCCTTAATCACAGTTGTGGCAACTTATCATCATGCCCTTCTGCTATATTTACCTACTCCTGGCTTTACTTCATGCCGGTGATAGAATCTCTACACTGACCACTTTGCAGGAGCCAGTCTCTGGAGTAGCTAAAGTGTGTTTCAATTGCAGCTGTTAAGTTTCCTGCTGAATAGACCTAGGAGTATTATTTGATGGGTATTTCCCCACCTGTTTGTCCTTCCTTCCTTGTGTATTGTAGTAGTGGGATTAATGTCTCCACGACCTACTCACTAGTCTGGGTTTACTGTTTTTTTTTTTGTTACAGCTCAGTTTTTTTGGTGTTTTTTTTGTCTGCTATCTTGCTTTATTGCACGTTGGAGGCGCCGCCCTTCTTATACTGAGGCTGAACAACTAACTGCTTCACACTTTGCTGTGTATTTAATCTGGGACCCAGCTGACCACTTGTTACCATTCACATTGGAGTTTTGATAGACACAAGTCAGGTATGTATAATGGTTTTAACTTTAATTGGTTAGGGACTGTCCCAGATGGGTACACCGTGATGAGGTGGGACGGCGTCTTACGTTTTTGCAAAAATGTTTATACTAAGTACCCTGTTATTAAGCACTTGCAATTTATTTATTATTATTCAGGGTATTTTTCATACAATTTTTCTCTTTGTTTTTTTCTTCCTTGTGTATTGTAGTAGTGGGACTAATGTCTCCACGACCTACTCACTAGTCTGGGTAAGTTCAAGGTCAGCAAGGGTCTAGGTACGTGATGGCGCAGGGAGGGAAGGACCCATCTTGGGATGTTAGGGAGCTCAAGGATCAGTCACAGGTGAATGTGAGGTGGTGACCCCTCTCCCTATTGCCAATGCCTTCCTGTACATCTAACCTGGTATTTGTTCTGTGTTGTCCGAAAGATTAAAAAATGCCCTAACAATATATACAAAACGAGTAAATCTTTAGGGGCCACTCAGATTGATAGATGTATCAGAGATAGACCTGTGTTAATCCCTTTTTCTGTAGATCTCCCTGGGGATCAAATTTCTCCCGTGGTTCCAGATGAACCCATACAGTTATAGGGGGAGTCTATTCTTGGTCTGAGGGTTATTTATTGTGTATTTTCGCACCTTGTTTGTTTTACTTTCCTTGTGTTGTTTTATTGTATTAGTGGGACTAGAGTCTTGCTGACCTACTCACTAGTCAGGGTAAGATCAGGGTCGGCAAAAGACTAGGCATGTAACGGCGCATGGGGGAAGGGACTGCCTAGGGATGTTAGGCAGCTCAGGGAATAAGTCACAGGTGAGTGTGATTTGGTGACCCCTCTCCTTATCGCCAGGGCCTTAATCTACATCTTCCCTGATTTTCTTTCTGTATTTCGCTGCATGTCGGACATTCCTGTTATGATTCAGGGACCGAGGAGGATCAAAAAATGCGGAATCCCAAAAAGGTAACAGAGTGGGTGGAAAATTAACGGTCTGCAGACCTAATCCTGACACACAACTAGAAGTAGCTGTGGGACGAGCCTACGATGACCTGGACGCCTCAACAAAGCCGGAGAACTAAATAATCTCACAGATAAAAATATAAGAAAGCTAATCTGCCTTGGAGCAGTCCCCAAAGATAGATAGTCCCCCTCATGTAAAGGCTACGGTGATATAGAAAAACACAATACAAAGCCAGAAAAGACAGATTCAGCAAAGGTGAGGCCCAAACTATCTTTATAGGAAAGAAAAACTGTCTGCAGTTGTAAAAACCCTAATATATACCAGCACTTCTGATATGGAAAAACCCTGAGGTCACACATCCTCTCCCCCACTGTATCAGCACTCAGATGTTACTGGAATCGATAAACACTAATACAGATGAGGGACTGAATTAATATCAAGCAGGATAAACACAAATCTTGCAGAATCATGGAGCTAAGTATACAGACACTCCCAGCAGGGAATGATCCCATTCCATCACGAACTCCACACAGACAAAATAGGAATCATGCATTAGTATCAAAGCAGAAAAAGCAACAAAAAAAGTGGAAAACAAACAGCAGAGGTCCAAAGACCACTTATCTGAGAGTAGTTCTGGAAGTGAGCAGAGCTGGTTACAGAATGTCATTAACACACAGGAGCAATTGACCACCGGCAAGTAACCAGAGAAAACTACTCAGTTAAATAGACCAATCTGACCCTGATTGCCAGTCCTCTGCAGTTGTGTGGCTTTCATTCCACACATCAACTGCACCGCCAGCACTGACCACAAGAGGGAGCCCCAAACTGGAAAACGTATTCACAACACGTTCCCTTGCCCCAGTGTAACAGTGACATAGCTATTCAGGAGAACTATACTACATTTATAATTTCAAGTATTTACTAATATTATCCTCAAGCCTAGTACATATTGGGGTAGTATCTTGGAGATGGGAATTGTCCTTTAATCCAGCAGCATGATTGGATAGGTTAGGGTGCAATGAGAAAAATGATACCCTTCTTGTAGTAATCCAGTGTTGAGAATTCAAACTTTTAGGCGGAAGGGCATTTGGGTTTATCAGTAAACTCTTGGTGCATTGACACACACCCAGTGCACTTCATGCTAACTTGTGTCTGGCTTCAAATTTCGATTTCCCAATGATGTCAGTTTCCCTTTAACTCCCATGTTGAGTCGTATGCTGCTAGGAATATACATGTCAGACTGTAAGTGCATCGGGGTGTGTCCGGGCACTCATAGTGCACTAGCACAGGCTGCCCATAAATTTTAGACTGTATTGCTGCAAACTTGATTTTTCTGTGATTGCAGGTTCCCTTTAACTCCCATGTTGTGATCCCCGGCTAGTCAGTGGCTGCGGATACGGTGATAGGAACAGAAACCTCAGGGTCATTAGCCAGTGATCAGACACAATGCATAAAATCAGGAGATGAGAAGAGAAGACTGTACTGTGACATCACTGTGTGTAATATGCCTGTACTGTGACATCACTGTGTGTATTATCCCTGTACTGTGACATCACTGCGTGTAATATGCCTGTACTGTGACATCACTGTGTGTATATTATCCCTGTACTGTGACATCACTGTGTGTATTATCCCTGTACTGTGACATCACTATGTGTAATATGCCTGTACTGTGACATCACTGTGTGTATATTATCCCTGTACTGTGACATCACTGTGTGTATTATACCTGTACTGTGACATCACTGTGTGTATTATCCCTGTACTGTGACATCACTGTGTGTATTATCCCTGTACTGTGACATCACTATGTGTAATATGCCTGTACTGTGACATCACTGTGTGTATATTATCCCTGTACTGTGACATCACTGTGTGTATTATCCCTGTACTGTGACATCACTGTGTGTATTATCCCTGTACTGTGACATCACTGCGTGTAATATGCCTGTACTGTGACGTCACTGTGTGTATATTATCCCTGTACTGTGACATCACTGTGTGTATTATCCCTGTACTGTGACATCACTGTGTTTATTATCCCTGTATTGTGACATCACTGTGTGTATTACCCCAGTACTGTGACATCACTGTGTATTATCCCTGTACTGTGACATCACTGTGTGTATATTATCCCTGTACTGTGACATCACTGTGTTTATTATCCCTGTACTGTGACATCACTGTGTGTATTATCCCTGTACTGTGACATCACTGTGTTTATTATCCCTGTACTGTGACATCACTGTGTGTATTACCCCAGTACTGACATCACTGTGTATTATCCCTGTACTGTGACATCACTGTGTGTATTTTCCCTGTACTGTGACATCACTGTGTGTATTATCCCTGTACTGTGACATCACTGTGTGTATTATCCCTGTACTGTGACATCACTGTGTGTAATATGCCTGTGCTGTGACATCACTGTGTGTATTATCCCTGTACTGTGACATCACTGCGTGTATTACCCCTGTACTGTGACATCCCTGTGTGTAATATTCCTGTACTGTGATATCACTGTGTGTATTATCCTTGTACTGTGGCATCACTCTGTGCATTTTCCCTGTACTGTGACATCACTTCGTGTAATATGCCTGTACTGTGACATCACTGTGTGTAATATGCCTGTACTGTGACATCACTGTGTGTAATATGCCTGTACTGTGACATCACTGTGTGTATTATCCCTGTACTGTGACATCCCTGTGTGTAATATTCCTGTACTGTGATATCACTGTGTGTATTATCCTTGTACTGTGGCATCACTCTGTGCATTTTCCCTGTACTGTGACATCACTTCGTGTAATATGCCTGTACTGTGACATCACTGTGTGTAATATGCCTGTACTGTGACATCACTGTGTGTATATTATCCCTGTACTGTGACATCACTGTGTGTATTATCCCTGTACTGTGACATCACTGTGTGTATTACCCCTGTACTGTGACATCCCTGTGTGTAATATTCCTGTACTGTGATATCACTGTGTGTATTATCCTTGTACTGTGGCATCACTGTGTGCATTTTCCCTGTACTGTGACATCACTTCGTGTAATATGCCTGTACTGTGACATCATTGTGTGTATTATCCCTGTACTGTGACATCACTATTTATTACCCCTGTATGGTGACATCACTGTGTGTAATATCCCTGTACTGTGACATCCCTGTGTGTATTATCCCTGTACTGTAACATCCCTGTGTGTATTATCTCTGTACTTTGACATCACTGTTTGCATTATCCCTGTACTGTGACATCACTGTATGTATTATCCCTGTACTGTGACATCACTGTGTGTATTATCTCTGTACTGTGACATCACTGTATTTATTATCTGTTTGCTGACATCACTGTGTGCAGGATCAATGTACTCTGATATCACTGTGTGCTTTATTTCTGTACAGACATCACTATGTGTTATCCCTGTTTTGTGACACCATTGGGTTCATTATATCACTATTGGGATGGCACAGTACAGGAACAGTGCACACAATGGTGTAATAGTACACGATTATTGCAGTGACATCACTGTGTTCATTATTTTAGTCATGTGACATCCCTGTGTGCATTCTTCCTGGGTTTTTTTCTATATCACTGTGTGTATTATACCTGTTTTCTGTCTTATGTGGGTTAATTATCATTATCCCACTATTGTGATATCATAGTATGAGAATAATGCACACAGTGTCGTACCAGTACAGGAATAACTGACTGAAGTGATCACTCTGCTCAGTATTTTAGTTGTGTAAGCTCACTATTTGCATTAACCTGTTTTGTGACATCACTGTGGGCATTAACCTGTTTTGTGACATCACTGTGGGCATTATTTCTGTACAGTGACATTACAGTGGGCATTATAACTGTGACATCACTGTGAGCATTATACATGTTTTGTGACATCACTGTGGGCATTATACTTGTTTTGTGACATCACTCTGTGCATTATATATGTTTTGTGATATCACTGTGGTCATTATACCTATACTGTGACATCACTGTGGCCATTATACCTGTTTTGTGACATCACCGTGGGCATTCTACCTGTTTTGTCACATCACTGTGGGCATTAACCTGTTTTGTGACATCATTGTGCATATTATACCTGTTTTATGACATCACTGTGAGCCTTATACCTGTTTTGTGACATCACTGTGGGCATTAACCTGTTTTGTGACATCACTGTGGGCATTAACCAGTTTTGTGACATCACTGTGTGTATTATACCTGTACTGTGACATCACTGTGTGTATTATACCTGTACTGTGACATCACTGTGTGTATTATCCCTGTACTGTGACATCACTGTGGACATTATTCCTGTACTGTAACATCACTGTGTGTATTATACCTGTACTGTGACATTACTGTGTGTATTATCCCTGTACTGTGACATCACTGTGTGTATTATCCCTGTACGGTGACATCACTGTGTGCATTATCCCTGTACTGTGACATCACTGTGTGTATTATCCCTGTACTGTGACATCACTGTGTGTATTATCCCTGTACTGTGACATCACTGTGTGTATTATCCCTGTACTGTGACATCACTGTGTGTATTATCCCTGTACTGTGACATCACTGTGGACATTATTCCTGTACTGTAACATCACTGTGTGTATTACCCCTGTACTGTGACATCACTGTGTGTATTATCCCTGTACTGTGACATCACTGTGTGTATTATCCCTGTACTGTGACATCACTGTGGACATTATTCCTGTACTGTAACATCACTGTGTGTATTATACCTGTACTGTGACATTACTGTGTGTATTATCCCTGTACTGTGACATCACTGTGTGTATTATCCCTGTACTGTGACATCACTGTGTGCATTATCCCTGTACTGTGACATCACTGTGTGTATTATCCCTGTACTGTGACATCACTGTGTGTATTATCCCTGTACTGTGACATCACTGTGTGTATTACCCCTGTACTGTGACATCACTGTGTGCATTATCCCTGTACTGTGACATCACTGTGTGTATTACCCCTGTACTGTGACATCACTGTGTGTATTACCCCTGTACTGTGACATCACTGTGTGCATTATCCCTGTACTGTGACATCACTGTGTGTATTACCCCTGTACTGTGACATCACTGTGTGTATTATCCCTGTACTGTGACATCACTGTGTGTATTATCCCTGTACTGTGACATCACTGTGTGTATTATCCCTGTACTGTGACATCACTGTGGACATTATTCCTGTACTGTAACATCACTGTGTGTATTACCCCTGTACTGTGACATCACTGTGTGTATTATCCCTGTACTGTGACATCACTGTGTGTATTATCCCTGTACTGTGACATCACTGTGTGTATTATACCTGTACTGTGACATCACTTTGTGTAATATGCCTGTACTGGGACATCATTGTGTGTATTATCTCTGTACTGTAACATCACTGTGTGTAATATGCCTGTACTGTGACATCACTATTTATTACCCCTGTATGGCGACATCACTGTGCGTAATATCCCTGTACTGTGACATCACTGTGTGTATTATCCCTGTACTGTGAGATCACTGTGTATTATGCCTGTACTGTGACATCACTGTGTGTATTACCCCTGTACTGTGACATCCCTGTGTGTATTATCCCTGTACTGTGAGATCACTGTGTATTATGCCTGTACTGTGACATCACTGTGTGTATTATCCCTGTACTGTGAGATTACTGTGTATTATCTCTGTACTGTGACATCACTATGTATTATCCCTGTACTCTGACATCACTGTGTATTATCCCTGTACTGTGACATCACTGTGTATATTATCCCTGTACTGTGACATCACTGTGTATATTATCCCTGTACTGTGACATCACTGTGTGTATTAGCCCTGTACTGTGACATCACTGTGTGTATTAGCCCTGTACTGTGACATCAGTGTGTGTATTATCCCTGTACTGTGACATCACTGTGTGTATTAGCCCTGTACTGTGACATCACTGTGTGTATTACCCCTGTACTGTGACATCACTGTGTGTATTATCCCTGTACTGTGACATCGCTGTGTGTATTATCCCTGTACTGTGACATCACTGTGTGTATTAGCCCTGTACTGTGACATCACTGTATTTATTATCTGTTTGCTGACATCACTGTGTATTATCCCTGTACTGTGACATCACTGTGTGTATTAGCCCTGTACTGTGACATCACTGTGTGTATTATCCCTGTACTGTGACATCACTGTGTGTATTAGCCCTGTACTGTGACATCACTGTGTGTATTAGCCCTGTACTGTGACATCACTGTATTTATTATCTGTTTGCTGACATCACTGTGTGCAGGATCAATGTACTCTGATATCACTGTGTGCTTTATTTCTGTACAGACATCACTATGTGTTATCCCTGTTTTGTGACACCATTGGGTTCATTATATCACTATTGGGATGGCACAGTACAGGAACAGTGCACACAATGGTGTAATAGTACACAATTATTGCAGTGACATCACTGTGTTCATTATTTTAGTCTTGTGACATCCCTGTGTGCATTCTTCCTGGGGTTTTTTTCTATATCACTGTGTGTATTATACCTGTTTTCTGTCTTATGTGGGTTTATTATCATTATCCCACTATTGTGATATCATAGTATGAGAATAATGCATACAGTGTCGTACCAGTACAGGAATAACTGACTGAAGTGCTCACTCTGCTCAGTATTTTAGTTCTGTGACATCACTGTGGGCATTAACCTGTTTTGTGACATCACTGTGGGCATTAACCTGTTTTGTGACATCACTTTGGGCATTAACCTGTTTTGTGACATCACTGTGGGCATTAACCTGTTTTGTGACATCACTGTGGGTATTATTCCTGTATAGTGACATAACAGTGGGCATTATAACTGTGACATCACTGTGAGCATTATACCTGTTTTGTGACATCACTGTGGGCATTATACTTGTTTTGTGACATCACTGTGGCCATTATACCTGTTTTGTCACATCACTGTGAGCATTAACCTGTTTTGTGACATCATTGTGCATATTATACCTGTTTTATGACATCACTGTGAGCATTATACCTATTTTATGACATCACTGTCGGCATTAACCTGTTTTGTGACATCACTGCATGCATTAACCTGTTTTATGACATCACTGTGAGCATTATACCTGTTTTGTGACATCACTGTGGGCATTAACCTGTTTTGTGACATCACTGTGTGTATTATACCTGTACTGTGACATCACTGTGGACATTATTCCTGTACTGTAACATCACTGTGTGTATTATCCCTGTACTGTGACATCACTGTGTGTATTATACCTGTACTGTGATATCCTTGTGTGTATTATCCCTGTACTGTGACATCACTGTGTGTATTATCCCTGTACTGTGACATCACTGTGGACATTATTACTGTACTGTAACATCACTGTGTGTATTATACCTGTACTGTGACATCACTGTGTGTATTATACCTGTACTGTGACATCACTGTGTGTATTATCCCTGTACTGTGACATCACTGTGTGTATTACCCCTGTACTGTGACATCACTGTGTGTATTATCCCTGTACTGTGACATCACTGTGGACATTATTACTGTACTGTAACATCACTGTGTGTATTATACCTGTACTGTGACATCACTGTGTGTATTATCATTGTACTGTGACATTACTGTGTGTATTATCCCTGTACTGTGACATCACTGTGTGTATTATCCCTGTACTGTGACATCACTGTGTGTATTATCCCTGTACTGTGACATCACTGTGTGTATTATACTTGTACTGTGACATCCCTGTGTGTATTATACCTGTACTGTGACATCCCTGTGTGTATTACCCCTGTACTGTGACATCACTGTGTGTATTATCCCTGTACTGTGAAATCACTGTGTGCATTATCCCTGTACTGTGACATCACTGTGTGTATTATACCTGTACTGTGACATCACTGTGTGCATTATCCCTGTACTGTGACATCACTGTGTGCATTATCCCTGTACTGTGACATCACTGCGTGCATTATCCCTGTACTGTGACATCACTGTGTGTATTATACCTGTACTGTGACATCACTGTGTGTATTATCCCTGTACTGTGACATCACTGTGTGTATTACCCCTGTACTGTGACATCACTGTGTGCATTATCCCTGTACTGTGACATCACTGTGTGTATTATACCTGTACTGTGACATCACTGTGTGCATTATCCCTGTACTGTGACATCACTGTGTGTATTATACCTGTACTGTGACATCACTGTGTGCATTATCCCTGTACTGTGACATCACTGTGTGTATTATCCCTGTACTGTGACATCACTGTGTGCATTATCCCTGTACTGTGACATCACTGTGTGTATTATACCTGTACTGTGACATCACTGTGTGCATTATCCCTGTACTGTGACATCACTGTGTGTATTATACCTGTACTGTGACATCACTGTGGGTATTATCCCTGCACTGTGACATCACTGTGGGTATTCTTCCTGTACTGTGACATCACTGTGTGTATTACCCCTGTACTGTGACATCACTGTGTGTATTATTCCTGTACTGTGACATCACTGTGGGTATTCTTCCTGTTTTGTGATAAGTTTTTTAACCTCCTTATTTTATAACTCAAAGCGTGACGATATGTTTTACTTAAATTCAGCTTATTTTCTGCACAAACACCAAAGTCGTTTCCTACTTAACAAATATTTCCACTACCTGAAACCACTATTAAGTGAACATGTGAGAACTTACAGCAGAGAACAGCAGATAAACCTTTGTGTAACCTTCAGGGAGAAATCTCCAGCCTTCTGAGATGATAGCAATTACATTCACAGTCCTTCTGATGAAATCTCCATCTGCTAAGAGCAGCAATTGACCTGGATAGAGCTGAAGAATATGATTGAACTTTCCTGTGATTTCTGGCTGAAAGCTTCAGCTCCAACCAATAATCAGGTCCCTTCTGCATAAAATGGTAAAAGCAAATCTTGTTTTTCTTCAAGTTTTCTATTTTCAAAAAAGTTTTTGTAATTTTGAAAAAGTTTCCATTATACTGAAAATCAGAGGTCTCTATTAGAGATGAGCGAACCTCTTAAGGCTCGAGTTCGGTTCATCGAACGGCGGGCTGGTTCGGCGAACGTTCGAAGAACCGTTCAATGAACCTTTCGAATCCCATTGAAAACAATGGCAGGCAAACACAAACACATAAAAACACATAGAAAACACCTTCAAAGGTGTCCAAAAGGTGACAAACAACTCACAAGACACCACAAACACATGGGAAAGTGACAAGGACATATACTCATGCGAAAACAAAAGAGCTGGACAAGTAAAAAGAGGAGGAGACACAGATATAGGCATGGCACGCCCTTCTAAAATCATGTAAAACACCGCAAGGTGACTCCAAGCAGAGTCTCCCTTTTTTCCAAAAATTGGGCCACACACACCCCATCAGTGGCAGCACTTGTGCCCTAGTTGTACACTTCACAGGTACATTTGCATCAAGCACAATACAAATCCACAAGCATTTACTCTCCCCAGGATGACACCGGGGTAGCAAAGTCCTTGCAGATCCATGACTTGTTCATTTTGATGAACGTTAGTCTGTCCACATTGTCACTGGACAGACGCGTGCGCTTATCTGTCAGCACACACCCAGCAGCACTGAAGACACGTTCTGAGACAAGGTGTAAGTGGAGAGCTCTGGGCATTTTTCAAGATTTGAAGTCCAAAATGAGCAAGGCTCCAGTTGCACAGTCATGGCATCGATGTTCATTTGGAGATACTCCTGTATCATCCTCTCCAGCCGTTGACTATGTGTCAGACTTGTTGTCTCTGGTGGCCTTGCAAAGGACGGTCAAAAAAATTATGAAACGATTCAATAAAATTGCTCTTACCAGCACCAGATACGGTGCTACTGGTACGGGTAGACTGTTGATGACGAGACCGTCCCATGTTTGTCAAGTTACAACTGGGAGATTCACTCCGTGCACCACTGGTGTTTTGTGGAAAAGCCGAGCTAAGATCGAGTAACAGCTTCTGCTGATACTCCTGCATACGTGCGTCCCTTTCTATGGCTGGAATTATTTCGCAAAATTTGGATTTGTACCGGGGATCTAATAGTGTGGCAAGCCAGTTGTCATCATTACTTCTAATTCGGACAATCCGAGGGTCATGTTGTAGGTAGTGCAGCAAGAAGGCGCTCGTGTGTCTTGCGCATCCATGCGGACCAAGTCCACGCTGTGTTGGTGGCGGCGATATGATAACCGTGCTTCCTTCCTCTGACATATCCCCCCAACCTCGAAAAACCGAAATTTGACCAAGGTCTCCCTCATCTGCTCAGTCTTCCATGTCCATGGACAGTTCGTCCTCCATTTCTTCATGTTCTCCTGCACCTTCCTCAACATTTAGCCTGCTACCATGCCCTCTTGTTAATCCCTCTCCCACACCGTCCCATGCCTGCCACCTTGGTGATGATGAACGTCTGTACTTTGTAGATATTGGTATCCCTTGCGCATATGAATCCTCCTGTACTTCCTCCCCTTCCTCTTGTCCCACCCCCTGACTCCGAATAAGGGTTTAGCGTGTGCTCCAGCATGTAAATGACTGGAATTGTCATGCTGATAATGGCATTGTCAGCGCTAAACATATTCGTCGCCATGTTGAAACTGTGCAGAAGGGTGCATAGGTCTTTGATCTGAGACCACTCCAGAAGCGTGATCTGCCCCACCTCTGCATCTCGTTGGCCCAGGCTATACGTCATAACGTATTGCACCAGGGCTCGGCAGTGCTGCCACAGTCGCTGTAACACGTGGAAAGTTGAATTCCAGCGTGTCGGCACATCGCATTTCAGGCGATGAACCGGCAGGCCGAAAGACCTCTGGAGCGATGCAAGTCGGTCAGCTGCGCCGGTTGAAGTGAGCAGAGAGTGACCATACCCTGTGCAGAAGCCCATCTAGGCCGGGATAGTGAGTTAAAAATTGCTGGACAACAAGGTTCAACACGTGTGCCATACAAGGCACGTGTGTCACCTTGCCCCGGTAAAGGGCCGCACCCAGTTTTGCAGCATTGTCGCACACGGCCTTCCCTGGCTGCAGGTTGAGTGGAGACAACCATTTACTAAAATCTGTCTCCAGAGCTGACTGCAACTCGTCAGCTGTGTGACTCTTATTTCCCAGACATTTCAAGATAAAGACCGCCTGACGCCTGATGCCGTTGAGCTCTGCTGCGAGTATAGTAAGGAGGTGTGCGGGATTCCTTGTGCGCAGTTATAACACGGGTGGCCTGACCAGGCAGGCTTTGGGTGGAGGTGGAGGACCCAGACGAGGTTGAGGAGGCAGAAGCAGTGGAGGAACTTCGACATACAGAGGATTGACGCACAAGTCGTGGGGACGGCAAGACTTGTGCAGCAGAACCTTCTCCATCTCTCACCGTAGTTACCCAGTGTCCAATCAGCGACATGTAACGCCCCTGTCCATGATTACTGGTCCAAGTTTCGGTGGTGAAATGCACCCTGTCACACACAGAGTTTCTCAAGGAAGCGGTGATGTTGTGTGTGACATGCTGGTGTAGCGCAGGCACACCTTTCTTGGAGAAGTAGTGGCGACTGGACATCTGGCACTGGGGCACTGTGACTGACATAAGGTCTCGAAAATCCTCTGTGTCCACCAGGCAGAAAGGCAGCATTTCTGTGGCTAAGAGCTTATGTCGCGGGCGGCGGGGCGCTGCGCTCGCTAATGCTCGGGTCCGGCGCTGCTGCTGCTGCTGCTCGGTGGCTCGAGCGGTGGGCCGGATCCAGGGACTCGAGCGGCGCTCCGCGCCCATGAGTGAAAAGGGGGTGGTTTGTGTGGGGATTTAGTCCGTGACGCCACCCACAGGTTGTGGTGAAGATGGGAACCACTGCTGCTGGTGACGGGGATCCCGGGAGCGATGGTAGGGAGCAGCTGGGATGTTGTTTTCCCCCTCCGTGGGTAGGGGTTGGTGGTCCCGGGGCCCGGTGGTGTGACGGGGAGGCAGGGTCGGTGAGGTGCAGGGTTGCTGGGGCAGCGCGGCGCGGTGCCGGATGGCACGGGTGTACTCACTCAGCAATCGATGCACAAAGTCTCCGGTAAACCAAACGGCTGGATGGTCGGGTCCCGCAGCCGGCTGCAGTGTCTCTTTCCCCAGACAGGTGATGGCGGCTGTCTTTCCCTGCACCTTTGTGTACTGTGTTGACTACGATGGGTCCCCAACGGTAGTCCGCTCCCCGGTGTATGGATGCCGGAGGAGCCCGTTTTGCCCGCAGGCGCTGGCCCTTGGGTCTCTAGCCGTTGGCGGTGGCTGTATACCCTCACGGTGTGGACGGTTTCCTTCTAACGGGTCTTTGGTTGTTAGGAAACCCCTGGGGTTCTTGGCACACTCGGATTTGACTGTTGACGGCGGCTCCAAGCCTAGTCGGGGTCCAATGGCCCTGCCTGTGTGTGCTAGCTTCACTTCACTCCCCGGTCAGTACCGGCGGGCCACCGCCCGACCCCGGTCCTACGGTTCCGCGTTGATCCACCACTCCTGCAGACGGCCACCACCGTCTGCCAACCTTGCTGTCAGTGCCTGGGCCACAAACCCAGACACTCTCCACTTTACTCCTCTCACTTCAACCTCCTGAACTGCTCTACCGCTTTTCCCGCCTCCAGGCCTGTGAACTCCTCGGAGGGTGGGGCCAACCGCCTGGCTCCGCCCCACCTGGTGTGGACATCAGACCCTGTAGGGAGGCAACAAGGGTTTTTGGTTTGGCTAATGTTACTGTCTGGGGGGTGGGGGTGTGTGTGTGTGTTACCTGTGATGACCTGGCTAGTCCAGGGCGCCACACTTACAGAGAGTGAAAGTCAACCTCTTAGCTTTGTTATGGCTCGGAGGAAATGGCCTTTTATTTGTCCACATCTGCGGGATCGAGATCTGGCTGCTGTGCGGAGACGGTGTTGAGTAGGGTGTCCCTGGAAAACTGCTGGTCTGTGAGGAAAGTGCAGGCGGAGACATGATGTTGCCTTCATCCAAAGTTGGTGCTCTCGATGTCTGAGAGAGCTGTACACCAGCACTTGTTTCCCCTTCCAAACCAACTGATGACCTGCCAAGCAAACTGGCTGTTGAGGTTAAAGTGGTGGAAGGTCTGCGTGGAAAAACATGTGTGACAGCTGTCCCCACAGTCATAGAAGATGAAGAGCGCGCGGATGCACTGGAAGGGGCAGACGGTGGTTGGCCCGCTCCGCTAGGCCACATTTTAGCACAATGAGCTTCCCACTGGGACTTATGCTTGTTATTCATGTGACGATTCATGGACGAAGTAGTCAAACTAGTGAGTTTTTGGCCTCTACTTATAGATTAGCGACAAATCTTACAGATCACATGATTTAACTAATATAAAGGACCGGCACTCCAAATCTTCTGGAATATTTTTGTACTTTATTCTATCATATCATACAGGCGTAAATACAAACAATGAGTGGATTACTCATTCACAAACAATCCACTCATTGTTTGTATATATATGTGTGTGCATTCATTTAATCTATAGATGTGAAAAAGGCTCACTATTAGCCGAAACGCGTAATTTACGCCTGTATGATATGATGGAATAAAGTACAAAAATATTTCAGAAGATTTGTAGTGACGGTCCTTTATATTAGTTATACTGTGGATGCCTTCCTTGGACACGTGCACCTTGGATTGTGTGCCGCCTGGAACTTTTGTTTCTGCAGATCACATGATTTGGGAGATCCTTTGCGATGTTAAAAAAAGACAAGGCTTGGCAAGGCTTAGAGCCCATGCGACCTGCAGAGCCACCACGACTTGTGCTCAGAGGCAGAGTTGTGGCTGAGGATGCAGTTGTTGACGTGCTTCCAGTACTCCGACTTCGTCCAGGAAGGCACAAGGTAACCTCATCGTCAGTCGCATCCTCCTCCACCGCCTCTGCTGACCTCCTCGAGTGCCTGACTGTGGGTTGACAGTAAGTGAGATCTACAACCTCATCATCAACCTGTGTGTTTGCAGTCCCCTCGTCCTCAGACCTAACCTCTTCCTGCTCTGCCCTGACTGAATAGTTAAGTTGTCATTCCAATCAGGTATCTGAGTCTCATTGTCATCAGTATGTTCCTCATTGTCTCCACCAAGAGGTGTTACAGTTTGGGAATGAGGGTCTACATTATGCTCAGAAACTTGGCCACCAGGGCCTGAATCTGACTCACAAAGCTTCTGGGCATCACTGCAGATCATTTCCTAGTCTTTACTCACTGTAGCTTTGGAGCAGACCTCAGATTCCCAGCCTATAGTGTGACTGAACAGCTCTGCAGACTCACCCATTTCTGGTACACCATACTCTGCAGGGCGGGTGGAGACTTGAGAGCTGGTAGAAAGCAAGTGCTATTGGGATGACAACTCAGAGGACTGTTGTTTTTTGAATGTTGAAGTTGAGGTGGAGGAGAGGCCACTTGTTGGAGCACTTGAGATGCATTCAAGCATGTGCTTTTTTTGTGCATCATCTACTTTTGTTACAGTTGTTCGGTTCCGTAAAAAAGGTAGCACATCGGATTGTCCACGGAAAGTAGTAGACATCTTACTTTTGCTGGAAGATGGCCTTTCTTCAGCAGATGTTACTGTAGCTTTCCCACCTTCCCCACGGACACAAACTGTTTTTCCTTTTCCAGCACGCCTGTTCCCCTTTCCACCAGCATCTGTCCTTTTGACACTCATTTTGTTTGCGACAAGATTGGACACTTAAAATGTGGTAGCAAAAATGGAGAGGTGGTGTAGATTGCAGAGGTGGTCTAGCTTTATTGACAGCTGAAGAACCAACACTGACTATCCCTGACAATGCAACTATGGCCCTAAAACTGGAAGCACTGTTTGCAGTTAAAATTGCATGTCAAAAATGGGCAGGTGTGTAGAATGCACTGGTGCCGTAGATAGCTGGACATCAAAGGAAGCCTCACTTTCTATCCCTGCCAATGAAAAAATGCACCAAGGAATTGCCTGAGGTGATGTAGCCAGACGCTGTTATATAAACCCCTGCACAGCGTTGGCACAGACCTGCCTAGCTGCTATGGCTTTGAACGCCTGTAATGCAGCCCTGAAAAGGGCTGAAATTACAAGTAGTCTTTAATCCCTAAAGCGCTGTGTAGATTGCACTGCATGTCTATAGCGCACACAGCAGCAGCGGGAGCGGTGACTGTCACCCACCCGCACCAGAGAGATAATGGCGGCGACGGGGAAAATGGCCGGATCTTATAGAGCAAAGACATGTGATATGCACAGCCTATAACACATGCCCTTGCTTGTCTGGCAAAAATCCACTTAGCTGTGTGTGTGTGTCTGTGATTGTCTGACAGCCTGGCCCGCCCCACTGTACACGCGGTTAGGAGAAAAAAAAAAGCACTCAGCAGCAGCACAGATCTAAACCCCGTCCACCCCGCACACTATACGCTGAAATTTGATAATAGCGTGAATCACAGTGACTCACACTATTACAGTGAAAAGCCAGCTAGTAACTAGCTAGGCTTTTTAGTGATCGAACCGTTTTCGATTGTTACTTGAACTGCCGAACTTTTAGCAAAAGACTTGAGTTCGAGCTCGAGCTCGAACACCCCCCAAAATCACTCGAACATGAAATGGGCGAACCTCGAACATCGCTCAACTCTAGTCTCTATAGAAGAAGTTACATGTTATAACTTACAGTATATACCTTCTGTATGTAGTGATATGGACCATACTGCTATAACCTGGGAATCTCCTTTATACAGTTAGGTCCAGAAATATTTGGACAGTGACACAATTTTCGCGAGTTGGGCTCTGCATGCCACCACATTGGATTTGAAATGAAACCTCTACAACAGAATTCAAGTGCAGATTGTAACGTTTAATTTGAAGGTTTGAACAAAAATATCTGATAGAAATTGTAGGAATTGTACACATTTCTTTACAAACACTCCACATTTTAGGAGGTCAAAAGTAATTGGACAAATAAACCAAACCCAAACAAAATATTTGTATTTTCAATATTTTGTTGCGAATCCTTTGGAGGCAATCACTGCCTTAAGTCTGGAACCCATGGACATCACCAAACGCTGGGTTTCCTCCTTCTTAATGCTTTGCCATGCCTTTACAGCCGCAGCCTTCAGGTCTTGCTTCTTTGTGGGTCTTTCCGTCTTAAGTCTGGATTTGAGCAAGTGAAATGCATGCTCAATTGGGTTAAGATCTGGTGATTGACTTGGCCATTGCAGAATGTTCCACTTTTTTGCACTCATGAACTCCTGGGTAGCTTTGGCTATATGCTTGGGGTCATTGTCCATCTGTACTATGAAGCGCCGTCCGATCAACTTTGGGGCATTTGGCTGAATCTGGGCTGAAAGTATATCCCGGTACACTTCAGAATTCATCCGGCTACTCTTGTCTGCTGTTATGTCATCAATAAACACAAGTGACCCAGTGCCATTGAAAGCCATGCATGCCCATGCCATCACGTTGCCTCCACCATGTTTTACAGAGGATGTGGTGTGCCTTGGATCATGTGCCGTTCCCTTTCTTCTCCAAACTTTTTTCTTCCCATCATTCTGGTACAGGTTGATCTTTGTCTCATCTGTCCATAGAATACTTTTCCAGAACTGAGCTGGCTTCATGAGGTGTTTTTCAGCAAATGTAACTCTGGCCTGTCTCTATTTTTGGAATTGATGAATGGTTTGCATCTAGATGTGAACCCTTTGTATTTACTTTCATGGAGTCTTCTCTTTACTGTTGACTTAGAGACAGATGCACCTACTTCACTGAGAGTGTTCTGGACTTCAGTTGATGTTGTGAACGGGTTCTTCTTCACCAAAGAAAGTATGCGGCGATCATCCACCACTGTTGTCATCCGTGGACGCCCAGGCCTTTTTGAGTTCCCAAGCTCACCAGTCAATTCCTTTTTTCTCATAATGTACCCGACTGTTGATTTTGCTACTCCAAGCATGTCTGCTATCTCTCTGATGGATTTTTTCTTTTTTTTCAGCCTCAGGATGTTCTGCTTCACCTCAATTGAGAGTTCCTTAGACCGCATGTTGTCTGGTCACAGCAACAGCTTCCAAATGCAAAACCACACACCTGTAATCAACCCCAGACCTTTTAACTACTTCATTGATTACAGGCTAATGAGGGAGACTCCTTCAGAGTTAATTGCAGCCCTTAGAGTCCCTTGTCCAATTACTTTTGGTCCCTTTAAAAAGAGGAGGCTATGCATTACAGAGCTATGATTCCTAAACCCTTTCTCCGATTTGGATGTGAAAACTCTCATATTGCAGCTGGGAGTGTGCACTTTCAGCCCATATTATATATAGAATTGTATTTCTGAACATGTTTTTGTAAACAGCTAAAATAACAAAACTTGTGTCACTGTCCAAATATTTCTGGACCTAACTGTATGTACAGCTAGCATAACCTGGGTATCTCCTGTATATAATTATATATGTACAGGTGGTATAACCTGGGCATCTCCTGTATATAATTATATATGTACAGTTGGTATAACCTGGGCATCTCCTGTATATAATTATATATGTACAGCTGGTATAACCTGGGCATCTCCTGTATATAATATATATGTACAGCTGGTATAACCTGGGCATCTCCTGTATATAATTATATATGTACAGCTGGTATAACCTGGGCATCTCCTGTATATAATTATATATGTACAGCGGGTATAACCTGGGCATCTCCTGTATATAATTATATATGTACAGCTGGTATAACCTGAGCATATTTTGTATATAATGATATATGTACATTTGGTATAATCTGGATATCCTCTATATATAATTATATATGTACAGCCGGTATAACCTGGGCATCTCCTGTATATAATTATATATGTACAGCTGGTATAACCTGGGCATCTCCTGTATATAATTATATATGTACAGCTGGTATAACCTGAGCATATTTTGTATATAATGATATATGTACATTTGGTATAATCTGGATATCCTCTATATATAATTATATATGTACAGCTGGTATAACCTGGGCATCTCCTGTATATAAGTATATATGTACAGCTGGTATAACCTGGGTATCTCCTGTATATAATTATATATGTACAGCTGGTATAACCTGGGCATCTCCTGTATATAATTATATATGTACAGCTGGTATAACCTGGGCATCTCCTGTATATAATTATATATGTACAGCTGGTATAACCTGGGCATCTCCTGTATATAATTATACATGTACAGCTGGTATAACCTGGGCATCTCCTGTATATAATTATATATGTACAGCCGGTATAACCTGGATATCTCCTGTATATAATTATATATGTACAGCTGGTATAACCTGGGCATCTTCTGTATATAATTATATATGTACAGCCTGTATAACCTGGGCATCTCCTGTATATAATTATATATGTACAGCTAGTATAACCTGGGCATCTCCTGTATATAATTATATATGTACAGCCGGTATAACCTGGGCATCTTCTGTATATAATTATATATATACAGCCGGTATAACCTGGGCATCTCCTGTATATAATTATATATGTACAGTTGATATAACCTGTGCATCTCCTGTATATAATTATATATGTACAGCCGGTATAACCTGGACATCTCCTGTATATAAGTATATATACCTTATATATGGTATAACCTGAGCATCTCCTGTATATAAGTATATATACCTTATATATGGTATAACCTGGGCTCTATTAGAATTGTACATTTTCAGTATTTCCTCTTTTTCTCTGTATTTCATGTCTGCTCTTCCTGTAAGTCGCAGTCACACATTGGAGTATTTCCATCTGTAAACGAGGCTGTCTTTTAAGATGAGAAGTGTAAAATATTTCCCCATTAATAAGGCTGGGAGATGTTGGAATTAATTTGAGGACACTTTTATAACGGTCTTATGCACATATTTCACCTTGTATTAATGCATTTTACTTTATTGGGAAAAAAAGAGCTGAAAATTGAGTTCAACGCCTTTCACCCCTCACTTCTCTTCCAAACTTTACATGTGCAAGGTCTTAAAGGGAACCCGTCACCACAGAAGACTATGCTATTTACCTACAGACATAGGGTTAACAACACAATTCTCATAATGAGAGCCATCAATATAAGCACCAAGTCGGCCGAGATGGGGCAGAGGAGGTGCCTGCACTACTCATAATGGTAATAATATACAGGAGGACAAGAGTAAAGTGCAAAATTCAATATACTTTATTAGGACATACACAACACAGAAAGGTTAAAAGTTAAAATGGTACACTACCATATCATTAGGGAACAATAGACAACAGTCCTGGTATAATGAAATGGGAACAGCCTACTAATATATCAATATATGAGAGCAAATGGCTATATAGAGGGTGGCTGTCAAGGGTACAGTTGAGCGCGGTTCGAGGTTCTCCAGTTCTAGGCTCGAGTGATTTTGGGGGCT
The DNA here is from genome assembly GCF_048569485.1 of Anomaloglossus baeobatrachus. Lineage (NCBI taxonomy): Eukaryota > Metazoa > Chordata > Amphibia > Anura > Aromobatidae > Anomaloglossus > Anomaloglossus baeobatrachus. The sequence goes on from NC_134358.1 coordinate 32,501,552, forward strand.
GTTCTAGATAGAACTAGAACTCGAGCTTTTTACTAAAGCTCAATAGTTCTAGATACGTTCGAGAACGGTTCTAGCAGCAAAAAAACCAGCTAATTACTAGCTGGCTTTCCGCTGTAATAGTGTAAGTCACTCTGTGACTCACACTATTATGACATTTCAGTGTATAGTGTGCGGGAACAGCGCATTCAGATCACTGCTGTATGGATAATGGCGATCGTCATTTTTTTTTTTTTCCTTGTCTTCCTTCCCTAAGTGCGCACGTGTAGTGGGGCGGGCCAGCATGTCAGCCAATCCCTGACACACACACAGCTAAGTGGACCTTTTGCCAGAGAAGCAACGGCATGTGTGATAGGATGTCCATGTCACATGTCCCTGCATTATAAAAACGGACATTTTCCTCCGGCACGCCATTATCTGCCTTCTGCGTCCTTGGTGTCAGACATCACTGGCATAGCTCCTGTCTCCGATACTGCTGTATGCGCTCTATACACAGCGCTGTACAGAATAGGGAGAGCACTTTCTATAAGTCCTTTTAAGGGGCTAATAACAGCAGGCTCACAGCCATAGGTGACAGGTCCTGAAAACAGAGTTTAACAGCTACACAAGATGACAGCGTCTGTGTAGCTAAGGTCAGGGATTTCGTCGCTGCATTTCCCCATTAGGAGGGATAGAAAGGCAGGCTTCCTTTCCTCTACCCAGAGCCCCACAACCCTGCCACTGTACCCTCCTGCCCTTTGCACAATCCAACTCATTGTTACTAAGCCATTATACTAGCAAACACTGAGTGAACTTAGTGGCATCCTAAACGTGGCTATTGGACTTCTGTATAGTCCCACTAGTGCACAGATATTTGCAGCATGTCTGCCTGCATTGCACACTCCAACTCATTGTTACTAAGCCATTCTAATAGCAATTTATGCTGCCGGTTTAAGGGCCGTAGTTGCATTGTCAGGGATATTTATTCTTTATTATTCTGCTGTTAATAAAGCTAGACCACCGCTGCAATCTACACCACCTCTCAATTTTTACTACCACATTTTAAGTGCACAATCTTGTCGCAATCAAAATGAGTGGCAAAATGACAGATGCTGGTGGAAAGGGGAAGAGGCGTGTTGGAAAAGGAAAAAAAGGGTTTGTCCGTGGGGAAGGTGGCAAAGCTCCATTAACATCTGCTGAAGATAGACCATCTTCCAGCAAAAGTAAGATGTCTACTACTTACCGTGGACAATCCGATGTGCTCCCTTTTTTACGGACACGAGCAACTGGAACAAAGGTAGATGATGGCCAAAAAAGGAAAATGCTTGAATGGATCTCAAGTGGTCCAACAAGTGCCCTCTCCGCCACCTCAACTACCGCATCCAAAAAACCCCAGTCCTCTGAGTTGTCATCCCAATCAAACTTGCTTTCTCCCAGCTCTGAAGTCTCCATCCGCCCTGCACAGTATGGTGGAACTGAGATGGCTGAGTCTGCAGAGCTGTTCAGTCACACTATAGCCTGGGAATCACAGGTCTGCTCCCAAACTACAGTGAGTACAGACCAGGAAATGGTCTGCAGTGATGCCCAGAACCTTTGTGACTCTGATTCAGGCCGTGAGGACCAAGTTTCTGAGCATAATGTTGACCCTTTTTCACAAACTGTAACACCTGTTGTTATAGACAATGAGGAGCATACTGATGAAGATGAGACGCAGATACCAGATTGGGATGACAACTTAAATATTCGGTCAGGGCAAGAAGAGGCTCGATCTGAGGGTGAGGGGAATGCAAACACAACAATTGATGAGGAAGTTCTAGATCCCACCTACTGTCAACCCACAGTCAGGCACTCGAGGAGGTCAACAGAGGCGGTGGAGGAGGATGCAACCGACGACGAAGTTACCTTGCGCCTTTCTGGACAGAGTCGGAGCACTGGTAGCACGTCTACAACTGCATCCTCAGCCACCACTCTGCCTCTGAGCACTAGTCGGGGGGGCTCAGCAGGTCGCATGCCCTCTAAGCCTTGCCTAGCCTGGTCCTTTTTTGACATAGCAAAAGATCGGCCAAATTACGTGATCTGTAAAATTTGTCGTGATTCTGTTAGTAGAGGGCAAAACCTCAGCAGTTTGACAACTTCATCCATGAATCGTCACATGAATAAATATCATATGTCCCAGTGGGAAGCTCACCGTGTTGCAATGCGGCCTAGCGGAGCGAACCATCCACCGCCTGCCCCTTCCAGTGCATCCGCACGCTCTTCATCTTCTAGGACTGTGGGGACAGCTGTCACACCTGGTTTTCCACGCACAACTTCCACCACTGTAACCGCAACAGGCAGTTTGCTTGGTAGGTCGTCAGTTGGTTTGGAAGGGGAAACAAGTGCGTGTGTACAGCTCTCTCAGACATCGATAGCACCAACATTTGATGAAGGCAACATCATGTCTCCGCCTGCACTTTCCTCACAAACCTGCATTTTTCCAGGGACACCCTACTCAACACCGTCTACACACAGCAGCCAGATCTCTGTCCCTCAGATGTGGACAAATAAAAGGCCATTTCCTGCGACCCATGACAAAGCTAAGAGGTTGACTTTATCCCTCTGTAAGCTCTTGGCTACCGAAATGCTGCCTTTCCGCCTGGTGGACACACAGGATTTTAGAGACCTTATGTCTGTCGCTGTGCCCCAGTACCAGATGCCCAGTCGCCACTACTTCTCTAAGAAAGGTGGGCCCGCGCTACACCAGCATGTCGCACACAACATCACCGCTTCCTTGAGAAACTCTGTGTGTGAACGGGTGCATTTCACCACCGATACTTGGACCAGTAAGCATGGACAGGGATGTTACATGTCGCTGACTGGGCACTGGGTAACTATGGTGATAGATGGTGAAGGGTCTGCTGCACAAGTCTTGCCGTCCCCACGACTTGTGTGTCAATCCTCTGTCTGTCCAAGTTCCGCCACTGCTTCTGCCTCCTCCACCTCATCTGTGTCCTCCACCTCCGCCCCAAGCCTGCCTGGTCAGGCCACCAGCGTTCTCACTGCGCAGAAGGAAGCACGCACCCCTCATTACTATGCTGGCAGCAGAGCGCAACGGCATCAGGCGGTCTTTAGCTTGACATGTCTTGGAAATAGGAGTCACACAGCTGAGGAGTTGTGGTCAGCTCTGCGGTCCGAGTTTAATAAATGGTTGTCTCCACTCAATCTGCAGCCTGGTAAGGCCGTGTGCGACAATGCTGCAAACCTGGGTGCGGCCCTTCGCCTGGGCAAGGTGACACACGTGCCTTGTATGGCTCACGTGTTGAACCTTGTTGTCCAGCAATTCTTAACACACTATCCCGGCCTAGATGGCCTTCTGACCAGGGCACGAAAACTGTCTGCTCACTCCCGCCGTTCAACCGCCGCAGCTGAGCGACTTGCATCGCTCCAGAAGTCTTTTGGCCTGCCGCTTCATCGCCTGAAATGCGATGTGGCGACATGCTGGAATTCGACTCTCCACATGTTACAGCGACTGTGGCAGCACCGCCGAGCCCTGGTGCAATACGTCATGACGTATAGCCTGGGCCAACGAGATGCAGAGGTGGGGCAGATCAACCTGATGGAGTGGTCTCAGATCAAGGACCTATGCACCCTTCTGCACAGTTTCGACATGGCGACGAATATGTTTAGCGCTGACAATGCCATTATCAGCATGACAATTCCAGTCATTTACATGCTGGAGCACACGCTAAACACTATTGGGAGTCAGGGGGTGGGACAACAGGAAGGGGAGGAACTACAGGAGGATTCATATGCGCAAGACACAACAACATCACCAAGGTCCAGACGTTCATCATCACCAACGCGGCAGGCATGGGACCATGGGGGACAGGGATCAACAAGGGCGCATGGTAGCAGGCGAAATGTTGAGGAAGGTGCAGGAGAACATGAAGAAATGGAGGACGAACTGTCCATGGACATGAAAGACTCAGCGGATGAGGGAGACCTTGGTCAAATTTCAGTTGAAAGAGGTTGGGGGGAGATGTCAGACGAAGAAAGAACGGTTAGCACCTCTATGCCACAAATACAGCGTGGACTTGGTCCGCATGGCTGCGCAAGACACATGAGCGCCTTCTTGCTGTACTACCTCCAACATGACCCTCGTATTGTCAAAATTAGAAGTGATGATGAGTACTGGGTTGCCACACTATTAGATTCCCGGTACAAGTCCAAATTTTGTGACATAATTTCAGCCATAGAAAGGGACGCACGTATGCAGGAGTATCAGCAGAAGCTGTTACTCGATCTTCGCTCGACTTTTCCACCAAACAACCGTGCAGGTGCAGGGAGTGAATCTCCCAGTTGTAACTCGACAAACATGGGACGGTCTCGTCATCTTCAACAGTCTACCCGTACCAGTAGCACTGTATCTGGTGCTGGGAACAGCAATTTTATGGAATCTTTTCATAATTTTTTTAGACCATCCTTTGCAAGGCCACCAGAGACAACAAGTCTGACACATAGTCAACGGCTGGAGAGGATGATACAGGAGTATCTCCAAATGAGCATTGATGCCATGACTTTGCAAATGGAGCCTTGCTCATTTTGGGCTTCAAATCTTGAAAAATGGCCAGAGCTCTCCAGTTACGCCTTGGAGATTTTGTCGTGTCCAGCTGCCAGCGTTGTCTCTGAACGTGTCTTCAGTGCTGCTGGGTGTGTGCTGACAGATAAGCGCACGCGTCTGTCCAGTGACAATGTGGACAGACTGACGTTCATCAAAATGAACAAGTCATGGATCCACCAGGAATTTACTACCCCTGTGTCATCCTGGGGAGAGTAAATGCTTGTGGATTTGGAATGTGCTTGATGCAAATCAAAACATCCTGTTTGCAACTAGGGCACAACTGCTGCCACTGAATGGGTGGGTGTGTGTGGGGCACAATTTTTGGAAAAAAAGGGAGACTCCGCTTGGAGTAACCCTTGCTTGCTGTGTTTTTTAAAAATGATCCAAGATGAACAGAGCTGGGATCAGGAAAGACTTTGCTACCTACCCCGGTGTCATCCTGAGGACGGAAAAGGATGGCTTATTTTTGAATGTGCTTGATGCAAATGTAGCTGTGAAGTGTACAACTGGGGCACAACTGCTGCCACTGAAGAGGTGTGTGTGTGTGTGGCCCAATATTTGGAAAAAAGGGAGAACTCTGCTTGGAGTCACCTTGTGGTGTTTTACATGATTTTAGAAGGTCGTGCCATGCCTATATCTGTGTCTCCTCCTCTTTTTCCTTGTCCAGCTCTTTTGTTTTCGCATGAGTATATGTCCTTGTCACTTTCCCATGTGTTTGTGTTGTGAGTTGTTTGTCACCTTTTGGACACCTTTGAGGGTGTTTTCTAGGTGTTTTTATGTGTTTGTGATTGCCTGCCATTGTTTCCTATGCGGTTCGAGTTTGGTTCGTCGAACGTTCGACGAACCGAACTCGAACGAGACCTCTGTTCAGCGAACCGAACTCGAGCCGAACCGGGACTGGTTCGCTCATCTCTAGTCAAGGGGTTAGCTCAGGACAGGATGTAAATGGTAATATCTATTATGACAGGGACTGTGGATGGGGGTACAGCACATAGGTCCATCATGGAGTCTCCAACCAAAAAAGGAGAGAGTCCATGGTGATGTAGGGCTGAATAACAAGGGTAGAGAGTACAAATCCTATAAAAAATAATGGGTAAAGAACAATCAATAAAGGAGCACACAAGAAGGTTTTCTTCACTTTCTTACCTAAAGTGCTAGTGCAATAGGGGATTCCAAAGTGTATTCCAGGTGCCAGTGGCCCAACAACAGTCCCAGGTCAAGGTGAAGTCCCTAAAAAACGCCCAGGATCTCCATCCGACGCGCGTTTCGCGGGGTGTAAGCTTTATCAAGGTGGGGAGCCTAAGTGATGAGCTCAGTACCAGCGGTCTCCTTAAATAACCCTCCTAAAGTAAGATAATATGGTGCAGGTGCACGGCCAAAACCGCCGAAACCGGAAGTGACCTATGCTAGACATACAGTGTACATCACAGGTAACATAAGTATGGTAGCCAAGGACGCACTTCCCAGTTAACCACTGCACCGGAGGTTGTCACAGGTCCAAAAAGGTACAGCCTCCCATTCCCAGTGGTGAGATACGATAGGTGATGCGTGCCACCGCCAATTGCTGCCTGTGTTATAATGACGTAAGTATACCACATTGCGCCGCCAGACCGGAGGGCCCCACGTGATTCAGGGGACGCGTCAGCCCCGTAACCATGCCCCGCCACTCCTAGTCAGGCTGGGTAAGGAGCGCGCAAGAAAAACACACCCCGTCCCACGTAACATATGACGCAGGCGCGCCCACATGGTCCGAGGGACGCGTTGCCCCGGAGACAGTGCGGGTGCACACAGCGGCATGGTCACTGGCGCGAGAAGTAGAAAGGCAATAGCGTCGGATCAGGCATCAGAGGAAATGGCACAGACCACCCAGGGACATCATAATTAGTGGAGCCAAGGAGAGGAAATGCAAAATCAAAATGAATCGCAGCAATAAGGATAATGGAGAGAGAAGGCTAAGGCTATGTGCGCACTAGAAAAGTGATTTTTCTCAAGAAAATCTCTTGAGAAACTTCTGGGAGTTAAAGATTACCGCACCTGCGGTAAAAAACCGCACCAAAACCACGGGAAAACCGCATGCGTTTTTCCTGCGGTTTTGCCGCGGTTTTTCCGCAGGTTGGTCCCTGCGGTTTTTTTATGCTGTAACTGCAATAAATAATATAGATAGATAGATAATCGATAGACAGATAATGGATAGAGGGAAAGATGGATAGATGACTAGATAGAGAGATAGATAGATGAGAAAGACATATATAATGTCCCACCTCCCTGCATATTCTAAGCTGGCACCCTTTAGGGACTTTCATGTGGCACTAAAGGGTGCCTAGCCTTGTATTTAGCCATAAAATAAATAAATAATTAAAAAAAAAAATGACATGAGGTCCCCCCATCTTTTGTAGCCAGCTAGGGTAAAGCAGATGGCTGCAGCCTGCAGACCACAGCTGGCAGCTTTACCTTGGCTGATTATCCAAAACAGAGGGCACCCCACGCTGTTATTTTACATTAAATAAATAATTTAAAACAAAAAACGTGGGTCCCCCCAAAATTGGCTCACCAGCCAAGGTAAATCGGACAACTGTGGTCTGGTATTCTCAGACTAGGGAGGTCCACTGTTATTGGACACTCCCTAGCCTAAAAATAGCAGGCCGCAGCCGCCCCAGAAGTGGCGCATCCATTAGACGTGCCAATCATGGCGCTTCGCCCTGGCTCATCCCGTTGCCCTGGTGCGTTGGCAAACGAGGTAATATATGGGGTTGATGCCAGATGTGTAATGTCACCTGGCATCAAGCCCTGGAGTTCGTGATGTCACGCGTTTATCAGATACCCAACATCACTAATCCAGTCAGTAAGAAATAAAAAAGACAACAAAAAAAGTTTTATTTGAAAAAACACTACCTAAAACATTCCCTCTTTCACCAATTTGTTGAAAAGAATAATCAATTCCACGTCCGGCGTAATCCAATAAAGGGGGGTGGTCCCACGGCGATCCATACCATAGTCACTGTTCCAGTCAATGAAGAACAGAATGTTCCCCATTGGCTGGGAGAGCAATGCAGTGACCTGAGCTAACATCAATAGCCCAGGTCACTGCAGGGGATGACGAGTGCTGCTGTCAGGAGGATAGATGAGATCATTACATGCAGTGATCATCTCCTGTACTGCTGACGTCAGCGCTGTCACTGACTTCTATGCCCGCCGTGTTGTCAGCAGTATCGCGAGAGCCCGTGACGTCACCGCTAGTGACAGTCTCGGGCCGCTCGCGAGACGGCCATAGACAGCAGTGACCACGGTGATGTCAAGAGGCAGGAGATCGTCACAGCAGGTAATGATCTCATCTCACCTCCTGACAGCAGCGCTCAGCATCCCCGCGGCTGCATGCACTGCTGTGTGTCAGTGTCTGCCTGCGCTGCAGGGTGACAAGCTGCTGACACTGCGGGCAGACACTGACACACAGCAGGGTGAGAAGCTGCTGATACTGCGGGCAGACACTGACACACAGCAGTGCTGGCAGCCGCGGGGCCGGAGCGGGACACAGATTGCACGGGCACCTGGAGGTCACACGAAAGCGCTTCTGTGCGGCGTCCAGGGAGTGTGACGTGTGTGTTTACTCTGCTCTGCTTCCTCTTCCTGGCATAATGACATCGCTTCCTGCAAAACCGCAGGCAGCGATGAGCATTACCGCAGGTAAATCGCGGCTATACCGAGGGTATACCGCACATCATTTGCTACCTGCGGTATACCCCCGGTATTTCGCGATTACATTACAGTGAATGGAGTGAAATTCCGGGGGTATTCCGCAGGTACCGGCGGAAAAGAAGTGACATGCACATTTTCTCAAGAAATTTTCTCAAGAAATTCTTCAGAAAGAATTTTCTTGAGAAAAGAACGCAGTGTGCGCACAGGTATTTTTTTTTCCCATAGGTTTTGCTGGGGAATGTCTGCAGGAAGATTACAAACATTTCTCAAGAAATTTCCGCAGCAAAACCGCGGGTAAATCCACGGGTAAAAACGCCTAGTGCGCACAGGGCCTAAATCAGCATGGGAAGGTGATTCTGTTATAGCCATCAATAGGACGGCAACAAACTGCTCATGAATCACAACACATAATTACAAAAGTCCAATAAAATAACATGTAATATAGGTGTGAATGAATTAACAGTCCAAGAGAGCAGGAAAGCTTCATCCAGATCTTCAAGATGTATTGAAGGTATATTGAGGGTCTCCATCAGTATGGTAAGACACAGTTCCGGAGGGTCACAGGAAAGGGCCACACCAATGGTAAACTAGTATAAAAAAGGAGGGAATTAGTATACAAACGAAACAGCCAGTCTGTGATCACCACCGTTGAGCTAGAGGGTTACTAGTGGTAGTACCAGCAACAGGGGATGCAATACAACACAATCAGTTTAAGAACAAATTATTAAAAAAGGATATGCCAAGGAGAGATATGAGAAAAATGGAGGAGTCAATGCGCGGGTTACAAAAAGGACACAAAACTAATGTTTTCATTAAGCCCCTTAGGGGCTAGGGTATTCAGGCTAGAAATCCATCTGGCCTCGACCTGAGCCAGTCGCTTTTTTAAGTCGCCGCCACGGGACCCGCCACGAACAATATCGATCCCTCGTATCTTTAAGCCAGATGGATTACTGCCGTGGAATCTCCGAAAGTGCCGAGGGAGCGTCTTGAGTAGTGTTACATCCGCAACGTCCCTAGTGGCACTTATATCCCGTACATGTTCCCTCGTGCGCACCCGCAACTCGCGCGAGGTAAGGCCTATGTACATGAGGGAACATGGGCAGGTGGCATAATAAATCACGTGTGTCGTAGCACACGTGATATGGCATCGAATGTTTAAAGTCCTGGTTCTGTCAGAAGAGGCAAAGGAAGTAGCGCAAAGGATGTTCAGACAGGCCAGGCAATGGCCTCACGGGAAGCAAACCACCAAAGGACCACGAGTGCTGAAGGGATTGGAAATTGGGGGTACATAGTGACTTCTTACCAGAATGTCGCGGAGGTTTTTAGAATGACGGGCCGTCATGAGAGGACCAGGAGGAAGTATATCTGCCAGGATGGGGTCTGTTCGAAGAACAGGCCAATGTCTCTTCAGAATCTCTCGCATGGTTTGCCAATGGCCGTTATATGTGCCTATAAAGCGAAAAGGGGGGTCAGATTGTTGGTGTATAGGGATGTAATGCAGTAGTTGTTGACGTGGGGTCCGCTTTGCACGTAAATACTTCCTCCTGATACAACGATTACTATAGCCCCGATCTCTAAAGCGGCATCCGAGATCGGCCGATTGCTGTTCAAAAGAATCATTGGAGGAACAAATCAGCCGCGTCCTCAAAAACTGGCCGGTTGGGATGGCGCGTATTGTAGATGGTGTGTGGGCTGATGAAGCATGCAGCAGGGCATTGACAGAGGTGGATTTCCGATGGATACTAGTCTGTATGGTTGACATAAGATCCACCTCGATGTTAATATCTAAGAAGTCAATGCACCTGCTGCTATGCTTGTAAGTCAATTTGATGTTCAAATTATTAGTGTTCAAATGCCCCATAAATTCGTCAAGATGCTCCACTGTGCCCTGCCAAAAGAAAAGAACATCAGCAATGTATCTGAGCCAGCACAGCACATGGGAGCTAAGCCCACTACCACCCTCGCCAAAAAACGACCTCTCCCGCATGCCGAGGAAGAGGTTGGCGTACGAGGGGGCACAGGCCGCCCCCATGGCAGTGCCGCGTTGCTGCAGATAAAATTAATCCTTGAAAATAAAAAAATTGTGAGTAAGGGCAAAGTGGAGCAGCTCACACATGTCTATTGAGTTCGCCATCCCGACCGCCCATCTCGAGGAAAAGGCGGGTAGCCTCCAACCCATCAGAGTGGGAGATACAGGTATATACGCTCTCCACATCAGCCATAACAATCAGCATGTCCTGGTCCATAAAGATGCCATCAATCCACCGGAGCACATCAGTGGTGTCACGGACATAGGAGGGCAAGGTTTCCACTAGTGGTTTGAGATGGCAGTCAATAAATTTACAGATTAGGTCATGCTTATGCTCATATTTCACCTTGTATTAATGCATTTTACTTTATGGGGAGAAAAGAGCTGAAAATTGAGTTCAACGCCTTTCACCCCTCACTTCTCTTCCAAACTTTACATGTGCAAGGTCTTAAAGGGAACCCGTCACCACAGAAGACTATGCTATTTACCTACAGATATAGGGTTAATCTGCAAGGAAATAACATTACAGAGGTGCCCGGCCACCTTCCAGGAGAGAATGACCTTATTTCCTTCCCTGAGCCGCCGGCTTGGAGGTGTGCACAGAGCTGCTACAGTCACCACTCATTATACTGTGAGCAGCAGATGTAACCACGCCTCTGCACTTTGATTGACAGATCACTCTACAGCACATCTGTGCACTAAGGCTGAAAGATGATAGCTCCCGGGAAGAAATAAGTTCATTTTAATCAATAGATCTTGTAATAATAATAATTTCCATAATTGGGTGTGTTTAAAAATAATGTTCCTGTGCTGAGTTAATCTTATATACAGTATGTGTCCCTGCTATGTACTGTGTAATGGCTGTGTCTGACCGTACAGGGACACGGTCTGATCATACCACATCTCCTGGGCTGGGGAGGACGCAAAAAAAGTATAAAGACATTACAGCACGGGATGACAAATAACTCCTTGAGGTAAAACATTTTTTAAAAACAGACAGTAAAATGTTTTACCTCACAAAAGGAATCAGCTTTGATCCTGTGCTGTAATGTACTGTGTAATGACCGTGTCTGACCATACAAGGACATGGTGTGATCATACCACAGCTACTGGGTCAGGGAGGATACAAAAAAGTATAAAGACATTACAACATGGGATTGCAAATGATACTTTATTTGAGGTAAAACATTTTTTTAAAAACAGGCAAAGAAATGTTTTACCTCACAAAAAGAATCAGCTGTGATCCCTTGCTCTAATGTCTGTATACTTTTTTACTTCTTCACCAGCCCAGGAGATGTGGTCTGATCATAGATGGCACACCTCTTGGGCACAAAAGAATACAAAGACATTACAGTAGCTGATTCTTTCTGTGAGGTAAAAAATTTCCCTGCCTGTTTTCAAAAAAAGGTTTTACCTTACAGAAAAAATAATTTATGATCCTGTGCTGTAATGGGTGTATACATTTTTGCATCCTCCCTTGCCCAGGAGCTGAGGTATGGTCAGCCCATGTCCCTGTACGGTCAAACACAGCCATTACACAGAACACACCATGGACACATATATAAGATTATCTCAGCACAGGAACATTTTTTTTTTTAAAACACATCCAATTGTGGAAATTATTATTATTCCAAGATGTATCGACATTAAAATTAACTTTGTTAGTGGGAAAACTCTGTTTATGGTCTGAATAAATTATCACCTGTTCACTGCATAAGTGATAATTGTTAGATTATTGTGTGTGGTCACACCATTGAGACCCTCGGAGATGAGGGTCTTGTGTTTCCCATTTTTTCCTGGACACAAGAACACAGAATTGAGTGGGGAGCTAGGTGCGCATGCGCCGCACTCTACTATTCAAAGTCTATGGCATTGAGGTAGAAAGCGGAGTGCTGCTCTATACTTATATTTGTCAGTGCTACAGACTTAGAGTGGAGCGCAGTGCATGTGCAATGCATCCAGTACTGTGCTCTACTATCTGTGTTAGTGCCATTTACCTAGAATAGAGTGTCAGTGCGCATGCTCAGTTAGCTGCTCCATTGAACTCCTTCTGGATGCAGTCTAGAGACCCGGTAAGAATGGGTGACCAAAGACCGCTATTCTGCTGTCTGCTTATCGATGACTGTACCAGTAGATGTACTCACCCTGATCCATCCATCTTCACCCATCTCCTTAGCTAGAACACGAGAGTGTCCTGCTGAGGATACTCATCTCTTGGCCAAAGTGAAGAGTGATTATAAAGAGTGTCTTTTATTCTGGAAGACCAGTCCGGTGTCATGCTAGGTATGGGAAAGTACCAAGTGAACGACGAAAGGGGAAGGAAACCCTGTATCTAGGGAAGGGAGAGATGGTGACCCCTGACCAAACCTACTGCTGGTCCCCTGGGGTCCATCACCACCCTAGATAGGTTTCTCTCCTATGTGCCAAGCCGGATACCTTACCCTAGGTATCTCTAGCACTGGGCTAAATAGGGGACGGATGGGATGAGATCTTAGTCAACCCCACTAAACACTAAAGAAGACACAAAGAGGACACACGAGGGGAAAGAGTCTGAACTACTTGTCTACAGATGACACTGGTGGAAGTTCAGCAAAGATACACCAACGATACTAGGGAGGAGTACAAGCAACTTGCTTGCAACCAGTGCATGAATGAACTGAATAATATCACCAGCACAAATCTAGGGAAGATGGGAGTATTTAAGCATAAGGAGAATACTGATACTCAGCAGCTGGATGGAAGGAGAGCTGCTGGGTCCTAAAGGGGAAGCGATTTTCAATCTAGCAGAAAAGCTACCTATACCAATGAATACTGACAGCAGGAACAATAGAAAGTCAGGGAGCATTCTGCGAAGCCAAACGCTGTGACCTTCTATTGCCAGAAACCAGATAACTATCTGTCACCCGTGACATCCGGTCTGGCATTACACAGGAAATATATATATATACAGTTAGGTCCAGAAATATTTGGACAGTGACACAAGTTTTGTTATTTTAGCTGTTTACAAAAACATGTTCAGAAATACAATTATATATATAATATGGGCTGAAAGTGCACACTCCCAGCTGCAATATGAGAGTTTTCACATCCAAATCGGAGAAAGGGTTTAGGAATCATAGCTCTGTAATGCATAGCCTCCTCTTTTTCAAGGGACCAAAAGTAATTGGACAAGGGACTCTAAGGGCTGCAATTAACTCTGAAGGCGTCTCCCTTGTTAACCTGTAATCAGTGAAGTAGTTAAAAGGTCTGGGGTTGATTACAGGTGTGTGGTTTTGCATTTGGAAGCTGTTGCTGTGATCAGACAACATACGGTCTAAGGAACTCTCAATTGAGGTGAAGCAGAACATCCTGAGGCTGAAAAAAAAGAAAAAATCCATCAGAGAGATAGCAGACATGCTTGGAGTAGCAAAATCAACAGTCGGGTACATTCTGAGAAAAAAGGAATTGACTGGTGAGCTTGGGAACTCAAAAAGGCCTGGGCGTCCACGGATGACAACAGTGGTGGATGATCGCCGCATACTTTCTTTGGTGAAGAAGAACCCGTTCACAACATCAACTGAAGTCCAGAACACTCTCAGTGAAGTAGGTGTATCTGTCTCTAAGTCAACAGTAAAGAGAAGACTCCATGAAAGTAAATACAAAGGGTTCACATCTAGATGCAAACCATTTATCAATTCCAAAAATAGACAGGCCAGAGTTAAATTTGCTGAAAAACACCTCATGAAGCCAGCTCAGTTCTGGAAAAGTATTCTATGGACAGATGAGACAAAGATCAACCTGTACCAGAATGATGGGAAGAAAAAAGTTTGGAGAAGAAAGGGAACGGCACATGATCCAAGGCACACCACATCCTCTGTAAAACATGGTGGAGGCAACGTGATGGCATGGGCATGCATGGCTTTCAATGGCACTGGGTCACTTGTGTTTATGATGACATAACAGCAGACAAGAGTAGCCGGATGAATTCTGAAGTGTACCGGGATATACTTTCAGCCCAGATTCAGCCAAATGCCGCAAAGTTGATCGGACGGCGCTTCATAGTACAGATGGACAATGACCCCAAGCATACAGCCAAAGCTACCCAGGAGTTCATGAGTGCAAAAAAGTGGAACATTCTGCAATGGCCAAGTCAATCACCAGATCTTAACCCAATTGAGCATGCATTTCACTTGCTCAAATCCAGACTTAAGACGGAAAGACCCACAAACAAGCAAGACCTGAAGGCTGCGGCTGTAAAGGCCTGGCAAAGCATTAAGAAGGAGGAAACCCAGCGTTTGGTGATGTCCATGGGTTCCAGACTTAAGGCAGTGATTGCCTCCAAAGGATTCGCAACAAAATATTGAAAATAAAATTTTTTTTTTGGGTTTGGTTTATTTGTCCAATTACTTTTGACCTCCTAAAATGTGGAGTGTTTGTAAAGAAATGTGTACAATTCCTACAATTTCTATCAGATATTTTTATTCAAACCTTCAAATTAAACGTTACAATCTGCACTTGAATTCTGTTGTAGAGGTTTCATTTCAAATCCAATGTGGTGGCATGCAGAGCCCAACTCGCGAAAATTGTGTCACTGTCCAAATATTTCTGGACCTAACTGTATATATATCAATGTAAAATATATAATGCAGTGTATGTAATTCTTCATTTCACCTCTGGGGGCACTGCAGGGAAGATGAGCACTTGCTTCCAGGTTTTTTTACAGATCTCGGTTGATCACCGATCAATTCATGTCCTGTTCTTTTGATTATTTTGTCCTTTTTTTGCATCTTTTGGGCCTTTTCCTACATGGAATCATACACACAGTTTAGACTTCTGAAATATTCCATCAGTTTCTTAAGATAGTGATAGATGATGATCACATCCTGAATATGACTCACCAGACACCTTAATCCCCGAGCTGCCATAGAAATAGCCGTCTTCAAGGTCCAGTCATTGAAAAGCTTATAAGAGAGAGGACAATCTTCAGAGAAGGACGTCTGCCTCTGAAATCATTAATACACAGATCTGCCGGTGACAGGACGGGGCCTCTGCACTTATGGAAACATTGTCTTGGACTGTCATCCCCGGTGACTGAATGACATTGGATGTCAGGATTTGTTACGGCAATTTCATGGGCTGTATGACAAAGGGAGGGCAATGTTGTGACCCAGAAGTAGATAGCGAGAGAAAGCCACCGAAAGTCAAAGAAAGGGCTGTCAATCATCCATTCAGGAGCATTCACCGTCTGATGACTCGAAAAGAAAAGAACATGTTCCGAGGGCGCTGATGGATTACACACTGAAATGCTGCCACGAGCCATATCAGTCACCCGTCAGGACAAAGTGAAAAAAAAGCCTTAGATTTAGTTTTGTGTAGAAATAGAAACAGGCCTCAGTTGTTGTGAAATAACTAAATATCACAAAAAATCAGAACGTGAGTCTCCAGAAAACAAAAATTTACGTTTGGCTGCTCATTTTTCTTGTAGAGGCCACTATAGGGCAAATATAGTAGATCCGCCAGAGTCATCGCTTGTGGTCCTAACAGAAAGACCACTCTTTTTCACTTCGATATGCCCTAAAAATTATCAATGGTCACAATTTTGGATTGATGGTTCCATAAATTGGACCTCAAAAGGGACAGAGTTTAGCTAATTTGATGTGAGAACTCCTTTAATAATATGATTTTTGACTACTATTCTCCCCACTTGTGATAATGTGGCGCCCCTGAGGCTTCAGTTGCCACAGAGGTACTGCACCTCATCCAGAGGTATAGTATTCCATCCTGGGTAAGGAAGAGGTCATTCACCGGTTCACACAAACACAACACCCTGACTTAACAACACCTCATCAGACATGGCAAGGGCAGGCTGTACCCGAAGCCAGGCCGGGGGGTGGAGTCTTGGGTATGGGAATACAGTAGGGAAGTGGGAACATGGTAGTGGAGTGTCAGTCAATGAGAGAGAAGGAGCAGTGGAGGAGTGAAGACCTGTGGTCTGGAGTAGGAGCAGCTCGACCCATTCACAAGACAGAAGGGGTCCAGGTTACGACAGGAAGTCAGCCATACTCCCGTGACCCTGTTCCCAAAACAGCAACTGAGTGAAGGGATATGGTCGCAAATCGGAGACTGGTTCCTAGGCTAGAGGAGAAGAACCTATGTACTCCGCTAGTAAAACTAGTGACCGAGGTAACAGCAAGCACCGAGGCAACATCCACTCACGAATTCGCTAGAAGGTGACCCGATAGGGCCAAGGGATAGAGCTTCACGCCGCCCAACAGGGTCTGTGGGCACCGGCTCAGGGTTTTATGTGTGAAGGCGCACGGCAGGAGGGCGAAGCAAGCGCAGGAAGACAACCAGGGAAGGGACACATAAGAAAAATGCACCAGACTCTACCTCCAAACTACTCGGGATTGACTGGACCGCCCCCACAGTGAAACCCAGCACTCCAAAAGCGGTCACTGACGTCGTTTTACCTTTGAATCTGCTACAGTGAGTAAACGTTTTGAGACTGCATCCCTGTGTCACTCCGTTATTCATCTGCACCCAAGCCCTGCAGCCGCGCCATCTTAGACTACTACTCCCATCCGCTGTGGGGCCCAGCTCTACCTTTGGGGAGCTGCACCATCTAAGCTGCGTCACTATCTACCCCAGAGGCCCCCATCCTGCAGCAGCGGCACCTAACTTGTTACATACCACAGGTGGCATCACTAATAAACTGTCATCCCCTTCCTATTTATTTAATGACACCACCGGGGTCACGGAATTGGGCCTAGCTACCGTGGCGCCCCAGAAGCAGAACCGCGGCCCGGTAAGGAGTTGTCCCAGGCTCCTGTGGGCGCGTCAATAATAGTGGTCTAAGTAGCAGGATCCTAAATGAATAGCTTATCAAAGACGGGCCTCTTCAGCTGGCAACCACTTTTTTAATGACCGTTCTCTTACTTAGCAGGTATGATGCTTGTGGCATAGCACAACTTAGAGACATATTCCAATGTCAGACAATTCCTAGTGTAGTGACCCAGAGTAGACACTACTAGACTGTTCCCTGAGGGGCCGTGTGCTTTTTTTCATAATGTTGGACATTATCTGTGCCTTCTGAAGCCTTGCTCTGAGAGTTGTAACATCTACACTGACCTCTGCTGGCCGTTCTCAAAACTACCTTTGCCTTATATCTTAGAGGAAGTGAAGCAGCATTGAGGAAATTTCCGGGTCTTTTTCTGACAGGAAAAATAGAAAGATGTCTATGGCTGAGGACTCAGGAGGACAGGACTGAGTTTGGTAGAACAGGGGTATGAACGCTGGAGTTAGTGGACTTACTTCCAGTCACTTCTATCCTCTAGTGACTGTGTCTGGTAAGGAGAAGGAAACTCTCTGTGGAAAGGGAAAATCCAGGCTGCCATTTATTGCAAATCAAGGTAGGCCCCGAAAATAACAAGATCCAGAAACTGCTCAAAGCTAAGATTCTCTTAGAGCTCGGATGAGGAAGAGTTAATGCTGCTAAGGAAAGAACTGTAATATAGGTTGTGGAAACTGTTATATAGACCGGCTTACAGCGCGCATTGTCATCACTGCAGTGTATGTGGAGTAACGTTCCCTCTCTTTGTTCATGAAACCTCCAGGGTCTGTGTTTCTTGTGGGATTGCATTCACCCCGGCTTCTACCTCATGCCATATGATCTGGATGTCTGCGCATGGCAGGAACCACAGGAAAGTCAAACCAGACCAGGGACCTTAGCCACTACACATAGTTGGACTACGGAATCAGCTCCTGCGACCACCTACTTACCTTCCCCTACTACCATATTCCCTTTTATATTTCCCTACCAACCTGTGGATTGCAGAGCCGTCGGAGGTACCATGACAGGATTAGGCTCCGAGTTCTGAGGCCTTGCATTCCTGCTGGAGGTTGCAGCACTAGTATACAAGTTTTCATGATGTAAAGCTATAGCTCCCAGTATGACAGTGGTAAGTGTATGTGGGCCGCTGTTCCGCAAAAAGCACTGGTAACACTTATCTTTCTACAGTTCGGATGTGATGCAACTGTAAAGACAGAAATATTTATAATAATATAGTAATATAGCAATGCCTACAGTGAAGCATGATGGTGGCTCAATGATGTCTGCAGTGGATCGTGGCAAAGGCACAATGATTCCTACATTGAAACATGGCAGTGGCTCGGTTATGCCTACGGTGGAGCATGGAGGGACTCGGTAATGCCTTCAGTGAAGCATGGTGAAGGCTTTGTGATGCCTACAGTGAAGTGTGGCTATCACTCATTGATGCCTACAGTGAAACAGGGTGGAGGCTCAGTGATGTCTACTAAGAAGCATGGTGGAGGCTCAGTGGTGTCTATTGTGAAGCATGGCAGTGTTTCAGTGATGCCTACAGTGAAGCATTGTTGAGGCTCAGTGATGTTTACAGTGAAACATGGTGGAGACTTGATAATATCTGCAGTGAAGCGTGACGGTGAATCGGTATACCTACAGTGAATCATAGCAGTGGCTCAGTGATGTCTACAGTGAAGCAAGGCAGTGGTAATGCTCTGGGGCAAGATGGATTCAATCAAGTATCAAGAAATCCTGATATTTGATTGAATCCTGAGAGAAAGCTGAAGCTTGGGCGTTGTTGGATCTTCCAATAGGATAAGATCCCAAGCATACCTTACAATCCAATACAGCATGGCTTCAGAAGAAGATTATAGAGTGACTATCACAGCCACCTGGCTTAAACTCCATAAAAAAAAATCTTTGGTGGGACTTGAAGAAGGCGACTGCAGCACCCAAGAATATTACTGCCCATGAGGAAGTAGCTAATATTCCTTAGGAACGCTGCCAGAAGTTGGTGCCTGGTTATGCATTATGTCTGCAGGAGGTCATAACAGACAGAGAGGCTCTAGGGTGCTGGTCAATGAAGGGGTGAATAATTCTGAGACAGCAGAAGTCAGTAAAAGGCGCATTGTATGGTGAATATAGAGAAACCACTTATTGTATTGGTTGTGTTAAGGTTATTAAATAGTTCTACAGAAATATATTGGAAAATTTATCTACACAGAAATTTGGACCTAACTAGTGTTCAAAGGTGGACACTTACTGTAATAAGTACTGTAATGGGGTATATCTCGGTGAGGGGCTGGCACTTCATGTTCCCGTATAAAAATGCTCCTTTCAGAATTGCAGTTTGATAATTACATGGTTTGATAAGATTGTTGTAGTAGATGACAACTGTCATGTGATGTTCAGCTCTGCTGGCACCTGCTGGCACTGTGGCCTCAGACTCTGTTCACACTGCAGAGTCTGACAAGCAACCTGAGGCTTCTGTATTGTTCAGCCAGAGCCGGGCGTCGGCTGGTTCAGGATTACTGGTCTTTAGTAGAGTTGAGCAGACTTCTAATAATCTGGGTCTGGCAGATCTGTCGCGGGTTGGAAAAGAAGTCAGGGAGAGGGAGAGGGGGAGAGAGAGAGAGAGAGAAAAGACAAAAAAAAAAAACAAAAAACCACAACACATCCCGGATCCGGATCGTGCAGCCGGATTCCCGCGACCAGGTCGGACCCGGATCGGACGCTGAAACCGCGCAGATCCGGATTTTGACAGTTCGGATCCGCTCAACACTAGACTCTTTAGCTCTGCAGGAGTTAATTCCTGCAGACTGGTGAGTAGGACCTAAGTGCTCAGGTTGCTGATTGCCAACTGCAGCTGTCACTTCCCTATTTAAGGCTCTGCCTCCTTCCAGGAGGTGCTGATGATAGCTTCAGTTTTACTCCAGCGAACCCGGTATTGGTCCTTTTCCTGTGTATGGTGATTCATGCAGCACTTCTGAGTGGTGTGAGCATTCCCCTGTTGTGCATTGCCTTCTTCTTATCTGCATTGCCTCCCAGTACACCTATTGTCCGTCCTGTGTGTGCAGTGTGGTGTGTATGAGTTTTCGTTCACCTTTGTCCTTGTCATTTTAGTGGAGTTTGTCTTTGTGTTTTATGGACCCCCCAGGGTGTGGGAGAGGGGGGGTAAGATCAGGGCCCAGACAGTAGTTAGGGTCACATTGGGGGCTTGAACCTGGTTACCCTCAAACCTACCTTCAAGATAAAGGATAGCGCAGGGTCATAAGTCTTAGGACCAGTCTAGGCGCCCCTGTCCTGTCTCCATTTATCCCGTGACAGCAACCTTATAAATCACTTAGGACCAACACCTTGAGTTATGGCTATTTTGGCACGTTATCACACAGCTCAGGTGGAGTATCAGCTCTCATTGAAGAAATCCATTTCAGGACGGAGACATACTGAGTTGGGACCCATCAATGAGAACCAGTATACCCCTTGAGCTGCATCTGAGGCACCTCAGTCACCCAACATGTACCCTGCTTTGTAATGATGAGGGGCAACAACCCCCAATCAGTCATGTTTATTGATGCTGTAGTAGGTGACTGTAATTTGCACGTATTGTCTTGTATAAAATGTGTTATGTCTAAATCCCCACATCTTACAGCGACTCCCGAATGTCTAATAATCCCTGTGAAATGTAAATGTCGCCCTCATTCTGCTTGGGGGAACACAATTAGCGTATATCTTCCACCTCTGAGACTTCACACATCACCTTTACTATGGTAATTCAGAGTGTAATCTAGTGGAAACATATGGCTGCTACCCCCAAATGAGAGACATCCTTGACATCCTGTGAATGTCACATCTTTCAGGTAAGATTCATATTGTCTGTATAACATATCATATATAATAGTTGGGCTGTAGGGTTTGGTATGCGTGTGTGAGGGTGGCCCGGGACGGTAGATGTGGGCAAGGGGCTAAGCAGTCCTTTGGTGGTCTGCACCCTGACAACCCCCACCGATCAAAGTGGAAGAGATTGGCTGCAGTGATCCTAACTGGGTGTGCGGTCTTGGTATCTGCAATCCATACGTGTGATTAGGCCATTGTGTAGACCAGGATTCTTCAGCTGGAGAGTTATCGACACAGGCTCAGTGTTCTTTTTCAACAGTGTTTTACTAGACGTTGTGCAAAGTACTTTAAACACATCAACAATGCTGGCACACTACTTGAGCATGTTCTGTACAGCATATTTGGCATAAGGTACACTTTTACTTTAGGCTCCTCCATCATTCCTGGTACTACTGCTGTTGTTTGTCAATCCTCATCCTTACTGTTTGGCACCATAGTCCCACACAATAAAATCATATAGTCCTCCATGGCCAGGGTCTTGTCCCACCCATAGGGATCCGTTCTCTAGAACGGTGTCGACCACTGTCGGATTCGCCTCGTCTATCATATTTTCTGTGCTAACCTGTCTGCCCAGGTCTATGGCAAGTCTCCACCTGAGAACTCGTACCACTGGAGTCAGTCCATTGACAGGGGGACCTCGGTAGAGTTCAGGCCTGGAGTTCATGACTGCGGGACAAGGGTGACCCATCACACGTCCCAGGTCTATGCCAAGTCTCCACCTGAGAACTCGTACCACTGGAGTCAGTCCATTGACAGGGGGACCTCGGTAGAGTTCAGGCCTGGAGTTCATGACTGCGGGACAAGGGTGACCCATCACACGTCCCAGGTCTATGCCAAGTCTCCACCTGAGAACTCGTACCACTGGAGTCAGTCCACTAATGGGGGACCTCAGTAGAGTTCAGGCCTGGAGTTCATGCCTACAGGATGAGGGTGACCCAACACACGTTCAAGATCGATACCAAGTCTCCACTTGAGGACTCGTACCACTAGAGTCAGTCCACTGACAGGAGGAACTCAGTAGAGTTCAGGCCTGGAGTTCATGACTGCAGGACGAGGGTGACCCAACACACGTTCAAGATCGATACCAAGTCTCCACTTGAGGACTCGTACCACTAGAGTCAGTCCACTGACAGGAGGAACTCAGTAGAGTTCAGGCCTGGAGTTCTTGACTGCAGGACGAGGGTGACCCAACACACGTTCAAGGTCGATACCAAGTCTCCACTTGAGGACTCGTACCACTAGAGTCAGTCCACTGACAGGAGGAACTCAGTAGAGTTCAGGCCTGGAGTTCATGACTGCAGGATGAGGGTGACCCAACACACGTTCAAGATCGATACCAAGTCTCCACTTGAGGACTCGTACCACTAGAGTCAGTCCACTGACAGGAGGAACTCAGTAGAGTTCAGGCCTGGAGTTCATGACTGCAGGATGAGGGTGACTCACCACACGTCCTTGAATAGCCACTCTGTTCCCACAGTTGACCCGGAAGTGAACAGGTCCCACAAACACCCACTTACTTTGGTCTAAGGTATCTATCCGGCTTGCACACCGCTCCTACTTGCTATGCTACCCATTAGTACAGCATTCTACTAACTACTCACTAAACACGGACGGAGTCAGGCTGTATCCTGCAGCTGGCTCCTCCGCCTGTGGGCGATCCACAGAGATTAACTGTTCCCTGCCTATAGTCCTCCTGTCGCTAGGCAGAATCTATTCTTTTCAACAGGAAGCAGTACTTAAAACCAGCCACTAGATGGCCACACTTATATTCTATACAAGAAACATTACATACACAAATACAGTTCATATTCCTATAATATAACAGTGATTGGTGTCTTCAGGGCAGGAGCATATGGGCCTAGTCCACCCTCTTACACATGTGTAATAAAGCACCCTCCCCAATGGGTGGACCTAGGAAGGAGGAGAATAATGTTCCACCCCATCCCCAATGGTGGACTGTATAGAACACTGGGGAACAAATGGAAAAAATGTTGGGGTTCATCAGGTATTAGGCTTGAATTTAGGTATATTAAGTCGTCTGACAGAATGTCATTCATCTTTTTGTAGCACCTCTGCGTTTTGATATAATCTACACTTGCCCATGGTCTGTAAGTCATGTGACGAATACTTGAATACTTAGTGTTACGGTATTAAGCAAATACAAAACGGCCCATCTGCAATATCGACCAAGGTAACGGTGGCTGTTTATAGACATTTCTAAGCGAAACCTATAATCTGTGCTTTTACACACTGGAAACAAATATGGATTGATTCCAAAAGGTCAATCAACTAAGATGACTGATGATGAACAAAACACAATTGCTCTGGTCCTACAGAAAATATCTTACTGAGATCAACAGTAACCAATATTTGAGGATCTAAAGATGGAGAATATTCTCCTGGGACAGCAGAGTGGATACAACTAAGTGTCTCTGTTTTATTTGTCTAGTAGTTCAAAACATGAGCCCTGGGTGAGAAAACAGCGGCCTCTGAGAGAACACATGGTAGTGGGAGAAAACAAAGTAATTACAGAACCATTGGTTACAGGAATAAGATCATTTTATCACCACTGCACATCAAATTAGGTTTAATGAAACCAATTGTAACATCTCTAACAAAGAGGGAAGATGCTTCGACTACATCTGGAGAAAATGTCCACCGCTGACCATAAAAAAGCTAAAGGCCGGTATTTTTGACGGTACTCAAATCAGAAGACTCATGAAAAATCCACATGTCAAAGATTCATTGAACAATACTGAGGCAGATGCATGGTCTCATTTTTCTTTGGTTGTACATGAGGCAGTCACATGGTCTTCTTTCACTATGGTTGTACAAGAGGCAGATGCATGGTCTTATTTCATTTTGTCTGTAGAAGAGGCAGATGCATAGTCTTCTTTCACTATGGTTGTACATGAGCCAGACGCATGGTCCTATTTCACTATGGTTGTACATGAGGGAGATGCATGATCTTATTTCACTATGGTTCTACGTAAGGTAGATGCGTGGTCTTATTTCATTTTGGTTGTATATGAGGCAGATGCATGGTCTTATTTCACTATGGTTGTACATGAGGCAGATGCATGGTCTTATTTCACTATGGTTGTACATGAGGCAGACACATGGTCTCCTTTCACTATGGTTGTACATGAGGCAGATGCATGGTGTTCTTACACTATGGTTGTACATGAGGCAGACGCATGGTGTTCTTACACTATGGTTGTACATGAGACAGATGCATGGTCTCCTTTCACTATGGTTGTACATGAGGCAGACGCATGGTCTTCTTTTACTATGGCTGTACATGAGGCAGACGCATGGTCTTCTTTCACTATGGTTGAACAGAATTTTCTTGGGAACTATAAAGCAGATAACTACTTTGAAACATTATAAGAATGGTATCTTCTTATCCTTTGTCCTTGGCTGGACAATGAGTATCAAGGTGTATTATTTCCACAGCCACTTGGATCATTTCCCAGAAAAGCTTGCTGACCAAAGTGAAGAGCGGAGTGAACGATTCCAGCAAGATTTAAGAACTATAGAAAAAAGATACCAAGTAGACTGGATTCCATACATGATGGCGCATTACTGCCAGTCTATTCAACGTGATTGCTATGGCACAACTCACCGCTTTTGCAAGGTATCTCAGTAAATGAACAGTGTATAAATGACAACTTTTTAGGCATGTTTAATTCCTATTTTGTGATGTAAATTATTTATAAATAACATAAATCTACATGTATGAAGAAGGTAAAAGTAATAATGTTTAGTGACATCAGTCCTAGAGTTCAATCAATCATATGCACATAGGGTATATCACATCTCATTAACTGGAGCTGATGGCAGTAAAATAAGGCAGATTTAGAATCAGCGACAAAAACTGACCTAAAAACAGGTGAAATATCTCAGGTACCAATTTTCTTATTACCCAATGGATTATTTCCTCGATGTGACCCAAATCAAATGTTCTTGTGCACATATTCTGACCCATGTCGATGGTAATAGCAAAGGAGTTTCTTACAGAGGACTTATAAGTATAATGTATGGAATGTTCCTGTTTTTTTTAATCTTTTATAACTGTTTTTCACCTTTTATGTATGTCTGTTTTTTTCCTTATTTTTTTAAACATCATGCCCTGTACATTTTATCTATTCTAGCCTAAAATATTAACAGCTTTTCCTTGTGGCCCTAAAGAACGTACGAATATCCATAAAGACTATGTGGTACTTGTACATGTGACCTGTGTATGTCCTACAGGCAGTGGATACATTGTGTGTATGGCATTGGGTCTTACCGCACTTTCGGTGAGTTATGCCAGCATTGAGCATGTTGGGTGTGTGGACTGGTTGGGGGTATTTTCTATGTTCAATCTGTAGCCTGAGTGATGGGCAAGTCATTAACTGAGCTGTAGAGTGATGTAGACCCATTATAGTCACCGATAACCAATGGATACCTTGTTTGGTTGATATCTGCTGGTTAGTATACCGCCTGTTGGAAAACTTTACTGAAAAAGCCTTC
This sequence comes from Anomaloglossus baeobatrachus, assembly GCF_048569485.1. Taxonomy (NCBI): domain Eukaryota; kingdom Metazoa; phylum Chordata; class Amphibia; order Anura; family Aromobatidae; genus Anomaloglossus; species Anomaloglossus baeobatrachus. The sequence continues at coordinate 32,527,061 of NC_134358.1, forward strand.
AAATAGGCTAATCCTAAAAAAGTTATATTGGTTCTCTGGCCTAGAAACCCCTTTTTCAAAAACGCTATGCGGAAACAGGTACCGTATTCTGGACTCAATCAATGACCCATCCTATTATCAGGTTATCAGTTGTGCGGTGTTCTGCGTTGCACTCGCTGGATGTCATTGCGGTGTCTGACTCTGTTCACACTGCAGAGTCTGACAAGCTGCCTGGGATTCTTTAGTTGCATGGCCTGTAATGGGCGTCGGCTGGTTCTAGCTTTACTGCTCTCCAATACAGCAAGAGTTCATTTCTGCTGGGCTGCGATGAGCTGTTGGGAACTCAGGCTGCGGATCACCAACTCCGGCCTTTATATGATTCTGGGGCTGAGTGCCAGATATAGCATCAGCTTCCCTGGTTCCAATGGTCATCCAGTCCTATGTTGATCTACAGTTTTGGTTCTGCATGGTATGTGAGTTCTACAGTTGTTTATTTATTTCCTACCCCTTTTTGTGTTACTCCCCAGTTCACATACTGCCCCTGCTTTGTGTTTGAGTGTATTATGCACAAATTTTCATTTACCCTTGTCTTTGCCTATTTGTGGGTTTTTCTTTACTGGGTTTCTGGCCCGCAGAGTAGTATCAGGGCTCAGACAGGAGACAGGGTCACACTGGGGGCTCGAACCTGTCTACCATCATGAAAAACAGACCATGAATCATCAGATCCATCATGTATATTAACAGGTTAACATATTAACCAGGGTCCCACAAATACAATATAATCCTATAAATGACCACCAGTACTTAGTAATATAGTCTAATAGAGTCAATAGACAAGATTTATGCAAAAACAGTATAAATTTATTATTTATAAATAGTTAGAAGGCAGCGGGTGCGGGGCAGTGCGTTTAGTATCCAATGGCTACAGCTGGTATGTTATGTCTATGAGGCTTGTATATAATGTCTATTGGTTATTTCTAATATTGCTAACTAACAGGATGTCTGGAGCATGACTAATGTTCAGGATGAGACATATGATACTCTCTTTTTTGTGGTAGCCTAATCAGTTTTGGCTTGTATGCATATATTGCATTATGTGCTACCTATTGGGACATATTATTGTCTTCTGTGCCATATGAGTCTATTAAATGATAATCTTTGTGATGTAATCTTTTGACTAGATGATCTATTTGTGCACATTATTCATATGTTGGGAATAATTATCCTATGTTCAGTGATCAATTGTATTTGAAGATCTGTGTACTGTGTCTTTTAGGACGTTTTTTCTACATTATACGCCAGTATTATATATATTTTCTAACAAAATTTGGGATACATTCCCGGGCAACTAACTATCTAATACTGATGTATTAGTCCTGTATTAACAACCATTAATATTGATTGTATTTGATCAACAACATATATTACTAGCCTCTACCACTTTTTTTTTTTTTTTTTGTTACCAGCGCCATTACGAAAATAGATCTAACGCACTGTCCTGTCATATGTATGCATGGTTTTAAAATTCACTTCATGCACTGTGTGCCTTCTAACTATTTATAAATAATAAATTTATACTGTTTTTGCATAAATCTTGTCTATTGACTCTATTAGACTATATTACTAAGTACTGGTGGTCATTTATAGGATGATACTGTCTACCATCATGTCTACCTTCGAGATCAGGGACAGCGCTGAGACCCCAGTCTTAGGGTCAGCCTAAGAGCCCCTGTTCCATCGTTACTTACCCTGTGACATTATTATTGATGGACCTTTCTAAAATGATCGGATTGTCCAAGTTGGGAATTTCCTTTGACCTGTTGGGCATACCTCACGTGTCCAATCTTCACCTAGCTAATGGTTGCATCATACCTGTATTTTTTTGCCATGTGAAAATGTCTACCAATACGTCTCACGTACATATGTTTACTATGGTTACTTAAGTGGGGATTGTTCCTGGTATCAAAATGAGACAAAGTTTACAAATAGCTCATGTGGATGTGATAACTTGGGCTCCTCATGCATTCGACCTTGAGTGATACGTCCTTCATGATTTGAAGTCTTTGAAAAACAATGCAACTTGGAATAGAAGAAATGGGAAAAGCATAATTGCACTGTGGAAAGAAACTAAAATGGAAAGGTCTACATCTGATAGTCAACTGTCAAAACAATCATTATTCTGATCTGAACTCACGATCGCAACCTTGACATTTGGTATTGTCAGCCATGTTGGTGGTGAAGGCTTAAGTCTTGAAAGCCGAAGACGTTTTTTGCTTCTCAGAGATGCTATCGTTTCCATCCATCGTAGACAAAAAAACCCTTGAAACATATTGATTGAGCTTTGACTTACAAATTATCTTATCGTTATCTCGGGTTGGAGCAAATCACAATCTTATTGATGTTAACAAGAGCTTAAATGATCCATCTTTAGTTTTACGTGCCAGCATTGATTTTTAAAAAGCCTTAGATGTTCTTCATTATAAAATGTGAACAATGTTGGCAGGGAAATACAAAAAGTTTTCTTAATGACAGTGTCTCGGTGAAGAATATTGCAGTGTAGGAGACAGACATTTCAAAGGATTGTCTCTTTTGGAAGGAATTCATGTCAGTGATACAGCAGCTTTATTGTGACTTTTTTGCATCTTTAAAGGGAATCTGTCACCAGATTTTTGTCCTATAAGCTGCGGCCACCACCACCGGGCTCTTATATACAGCATTCTAACATACTGTATATAAGAGCCCAGACCACTGTGTAGAACATAAAAAACACTTTATAATACCTAAACCGGTCGCTGCGGTGGATGTGGGTCAAATGAGCATCTTCGTCCTCCGATGACGGCGCCGCCTCTTTCAGACATTTTTGTCGCCGCCTCTGCCTCCTTCCTGAAGCCACGGTGCTTGACGCTTCCAATGTCATACATACTCGCCGGCATTCAGGTCCTGAACAGGGCAAATCAAAGTATTGTAGTGCGCATGCGCGGGACCGGCGAGTGTGTATGACGTAGACGCGTCATGCACACAGGCTTCAGAAGGTGGACGAAAGAGGTGGCATCGGCACCGGAGGATGAAGACGCCCATTTGAGCCCCATCCACCGCAGCGACCAGTTTAGGTGAGTATTATAAAGTGTTTTTTATGTACTAAACAGCGGTCTGGGCTCTTATCTGTAGTCAAGTGCTAAGCATCTCTGGGAACTCCTTCAAGACTGTTGGAAAACCATTTCCGGTGACTACCTCTTGAAGCTCATCAAGAGAATGCCAAGAGTGTGCAAAGCAGTAATCAAAGCAAAAGGTGGCTACTGTGAAGAACCTAGAATATAAGACATATTTTCAGTTGTTTCACACTTTTTTAAGTATTTCATTCCACATGTGTTAATTCATAGTTTTGATGTCTTCAATGTGAATCTACAATTTTTAGAGTCATGAAAATAAAGAAAACTCTTTGAATGAGAAGGTGTGTCCAAACTTTTGGTCTGTACTGTACCTACTAAGAACCCATACATTTTGATGTCTTCGCTTATATATACCTACCAAGAGCACATTCTAGATACAGACACATACACACATACACATACACACACACACACTCTCACACACTCACACACACTCACACACTCTCACACACTCTCACACACTCTCACACACTCTCACACACTCTCACACACTCTCACACACACACACACACTCTCACACACACACACACGAACTTTTAACACCATTCTATCTCCTCTATAGTTCTTCCAACTCCCACAGAGTACAGGACCTATGGAGACATCACTATCACATGATCATGATGTCACCAAAGGTCCAGAAGCAGTCACCTCATTGGAAGTTACACTGATAATGCTAGTATCAGTGTAGCTCCTGCTGAAGGTGCTGGGGGCCACAAGGGAGTGGCCATTCGACCTGTTTGCCCCCCTCCTCCCTAACGTTGGCCCTTGTTTTGACCAAGATTCTCAAGTCCTAGGCTGGTCTTCGATGTTCTAAATATGGTATCCCCCACCATCATAGTTCAACAGTTTTTAAGATAGAAGGCAGCCTTAAGTCTATCAAGTTCAACCCATAGCCTAACATGGCTTTTTTTTTTACTCAGGTTCAGTGTGGACCTAAGTTTGCTTCTGCACAATTAAGGTCTACAATTGATTATTTGTAATTTTTTAAATGGCTCAGAAGGCTAAATATGAACAAAGTATGTTTGTCCTACTGATCTCCTGCTCTTCCTCTTCCAGTGCTGAAAAGTTTCTCCTCTGGCATCTTCCTGCCTGGCATGTAACCACTGCAGACAATCACTGGCTGCAGTAGTTAAGGACCTGGGCAGTCCTAAGAGAAGCGGCCGGGTATATGTTAAGGTATTATTTTTTCAGCTTTATGGTCTGTGTTTCTTTTTTAAATAAATGAAAGCACCACTCCAAAGTTTTTATTAATTGCACCACTGGAGTGGTGCCTTAAATTAAGTCACCTGCCCTCAGTTTCATACTTCCCACTTCCGGTGGCTTCACCTTCTATTCCTGTGATTTATGACCTGCCAGCAGCGCCACTGTTTCATGGAGAGTGCCGGAGGTCACAACTCAATACAAGTCTATTAGAGCCTTGTCCCTGCTCTCATAGACTTGCATTGGTAGCTTATGATGTAATGTATGAATTCCAGCAGTCAAAAATTACAGGTAGAGGGTTACGTTGCAGGACCGGAGCAGCGTCAGTAAAAGGTGAAGATGCCGGAACGTAAGTATACAACAGGGACAGGGGGTGTGATGCTAGACACTACGAGCAGTATGAATAGAAAGGTAGCCAGACAAGCCGGGATCATAAGCCAGGAGGTAATGTATAAGATTCAAGGAGCAGACTGAGACATGGTCAGGAAGAGTTCCAAGGTCAGAGGCCGGGAGGTAACATATAAGGATCAAAGAGCAGACAGAGACAAGGTCAGGAAGAGGTCCAAGGTCAGAAGCCGGGAGGTAACATATAAGGTTCAAGGAGAAGACAGAGACGAGGTCAGGAAGAGGTCCAAGGTCAGAAGGAGGGAGGTAACATATAAGGTTCAAGGAGCAGACAGAGACGAGGTCAGGAAGAGGTCCAAGGTCAGAAACCGGGAGGTAACATATAAGGTTCAAGGAGCAGACAGAGACGAGGTCAGGAAGAGGTCCAAAGTCAGAAGCCATGGGGTAACATATAAGGTTCAAGGAGCAGACAGAGATGAGGTCAGGAAGAGGTCCAAGGTCAGAATCTGGGAGGTAATGTATAAGGTTCAGAGAGCAGACAGAGATTTACTTAGGAAGAAGTCCGAGGTCAGATGCCAAGATCAGAACACTTACACTAAACAGGAGCCAGGAGCACAATAAGCAAACAGGAAGTATGACTGGCGAAGTTCAGAGAAAGGAAGCCCAGTAAAGAAACAGAGCAATCAACAGGAACGAGGCACATCTGTGAAGGCACCTCCCAAAACCGGCGTGGACCCTAGTGCTTAAAAACAATCTATCAGCAAGTGCACAAGACACATAGCAGAGCATTTTAAAATGCAAAATGTTCCACACAGCGGAACCCTGACAAAAGCATTCCATTTGCAAAATGCTCTGGACAGCAGACCTGTGACAGGGGCTTACATTTAAAGCACCACTCCAGCGCTGAAACCCCACTTAAAATGCTGGAGTGGTGATTTCACACTCCTACAACTCCATGCAAAATCACGGTGGTCAATAAAGCTCGTATACTCGTAATGTGGAGGGGGCACATACTTCTGTCCATATATTGCATGTGTATATATATAAATTTAATACTAGAATTAATTGGTTGTCTTTATAGAACACAAATCATCATTTCAAATTCTTTCTTATATATGGAAAAGATGTAATAAAGACGTATCGCATTCCCCAGATAAATTCTTCTTGCAGATGTTCGTTGTTCAATTTGTGACGTCTGGCTGCACAACCGAGTAATTACACAAAGTCTTCCTCACACGTTGCTAAAAAATCAATTTCCTTACAAAGTTTATAATAGCTGAAAAAAATAATTATAAATACCGTTATTAAAAGTTTTCCCGCTGTTATTATACTGTTCCTCTGGAGTGTGCGAATATGATGTTCTGTATGACTTCCTTCTTAAAACCGGCTGCCTGGCTGTCACACCGTTGTGATCAGTGTTATGGAGACGCTCAGGGTATCTGATGAGATGTGCAGATGGGACCTAAAAGAAGTTTTTTTTTCTAATAAATTAGTGAATGAGGGCTAATGTTTTTATTATAAACTAGCTGTAGTACCCGGAGTTGCAAAGGATAGTGGCTGTCTCTCTCTCAGTCTCTGTCTGTGTGTCGCTGTCTGTCTCTCTCTTTGTCTGTCTCTTTCCTTGTCTGTCTGTCTGTGTCTATGTCTCTGTCTGTTTCTATCTCTCTGTCTGTCTTTGTATCAGTCTGTCTCTATCTCTGTGTCTCTGTGTCTGTCTGTCTCTCTATCTCTGTGTCTGTCTCTGTCTATGTCTGTCTCTCTCTTTCCCCCTCTGTCTCTTTCGCGGTCTGTCTCTTTCCAGGTCTGTCTCTTTCCAGGTCTGTCTCTTTCCAGGTCTGTCTCTTTCCTGGTCTGTCTCTTTCGCGGTCTGTCTCTTTCGCGGTCTGTCTCTTTCCAGGTCTGTCTCTTTCCAGGTCTGTCTCTTTCAAGGTTTGTCTCTTTCCTCATCTTTCTCTTTCCTCGTCTTTCTCTTTCCAGGTCTGTCTCTTTCCAGGTCTGTCTCTTTCCCCATCAGGCTCTTTCCCGGTCTGTCTCTTTCCTGGTCTGTCTCTTTCCAGGCTTGTCTCTTTCCCCATCTGTCTCTTTCCCCATCTGTCTTTGTCTCTTACCCGTCTGTCTCTTTCCAGGTCTGTCCCTTTTCAGGTTTGTCTCTTTCAAGGTCTCTCTCTTTCAAGGTCTTTCTCTTTCCCCGTCTGACTCTTTCCCTGTCTGTCTCTTTCCAGGTCTGTCTCTTTCCAGGTCTGTCTCTTTCCTGGTCTGTCTCTTTCCAAGGTCTGTCTCTTTCCAGGTCTGTCTCTTTCAAGGTTTGTCTCTTTCCTCATCTTTCTCTTTCCTCGTCTTTCTCTTTCCAGGTCTGTCTCTTTCCAGGTCTGTCTCTTTCCCCATCAGGCTCTTTCCCGGTCTGTCTCTTTCCTGGTCTGTCTCCTTCGAGGCTTGTCTCTTTCCCCATCTGTCTCTTTCCCCGTCTGTCTTTGTCTCTTACCCGTCTGTCTCTTTCCAGGTCTGTCCCTTTTCAGGTTTGTCTCTTTCAAGGTCTCTCTCTTTCAAGGTCTTTCTCTTTCCCCGTCTGACTCTTTCCCTGTCTGTCTCTTTCCCTGTCTGTCTTTCACTGTCTGTCTCTGTCTCTCTCTCTGTTTCTTTCCCTGTCTGTCTCTGTCTGTCTGTTTCCCTGTCTGTCTGTCTCTTTCCCTGTCTGTCTCTCTCTGTCCCTCTCTATCCGTGTCCCCACTGACATCTTTTTACCTCACACATAAGCTTCCTATACAAACACTGTCCTATGTTCCTATAACAACCAATCACAGCTGCTATTAATAAACTGTAGTTCCAGGCTCCATTCACTTTAATGGAGGCAGGTTTTTTGGAGAGTAACTGTAAAGCACGGGGTTAAATTTTCCTGTCAAAACATAGTCTACGATGTTCCCTGGGTCACATGGGGCATCTGTGCAAAATTTCGTGATTGTAAATGCGACATTGCGGATTCCTTTAGCGGACATACATACATACATACATACAAACATACACTCAGCTTTACATATTAGATAATACATTATTGGTGTTTGTTTGTATTATTTACAAATACTAGATTAGTATTGGGGGTGTCTGAAAGATGCCCACCCATTACTAATACAAGGGCTTGATGCCAGCTGGCATCAACTCCATATATTACCCCATTTGCCACCGCAAAAAAGCAATGGGATGAGCTCAGGCGAAGATCCAGGATTTTTGCATCTCATGGATGCGCTACTTCAGGGGCAGCTACAGCCTCCTTTTTTTAGGCTGGGGAGGGCCCAATAACCATGTGCCTCCTCAGCCTGAGAATACCAGACCCCAACTGTCGGCTTTGACCTTGACTGGTGATCCAATATGAGGAGGATCCTATGTTTTTGGGTTTTTTTAAAATTATTTATTTTAAATAAATAATTTAAAGCAACAACGTGGGGTGCCATCTGTTTTGGATTACCAGCCAAGGTAAAGCTGCCGGTTGCGGCCTGCAGGCTGCTTCACCTCAGCTGGCTACCAAAAATAAGAGGAACCCCACGTTGTTGTTTTTTTTAAATGATTGAATTTGGGACTGAAAACAAAGCTAAACAACCTTTAGTGCCACATGTGAGGCAGCAAAGGGTGCAACCTTACAATATGCAGGGGGAGTTGGACATTATACTGTATATGTGTTGCACATCTATCTATTTATCCATCTATCTACACACGTGGTCAAAATTTTTGGTCCCCCTCTTTTAATGAAAGAAAAACCTACAATGGTCACAGAAATATAGGAATCTGACCAAAGTAATAATAAAAAATCTATGAAAATGACCAAATGAAAGTCAGACATTGCTGCTTTTCACCTTCCACAGACTTTTTAAAAAATTAAACTCATGAAATAGGCTTTGACAGAAATGATGGCGCTTTCCTCCTCCTCTTCCTCCTTCTCTTCTTCCTCCTCCTCCTCCTTAACTTAATATTTGGTTGCACAACCTTTTGAGGCAATCACTGCAATCAAATCCTGTAACTGTCAATGTGACTTCTGCTCCTCTCGACAGGTGTTTTGATGACTCCTCAAGAGCAAACTGTTCCTGGTGTGTGAAGGTCGCCTTTTCAGACGGCATGTTTCAGCTCCTTCCAAGGATGCTCAATAGGATTTTGGTCAGGACTCATAGAAACCACTTCAGAATAGTTCAATGTTTTCCTTTTTGCCATTCTTGGGTGTTTTTAGCTGTGTATTTTGTCCTGCGATTTTTGTCCCGCGTCCTGTGACTGAGACCAAGCTTTCTGACACTGGGCAGAACATTTCTCTCTAGAATCCCTTGATAGTCTTGAGATTTCATTATACCCTTCACAGATTCAAGACACCCTGTGTCAAATGCAGCAAAGCAGCCCCAGAACATAACAGAGCCTCCTCCATGTTTCACAGTAGGGACAGTGTTCTTTTCTTGATATGCTTCATTTTTCCATCTGTGAACATGGAGCTGATGTGCCTTGCCAAAAAGATCAATTTTTGTCTCATATGTCCATAGGACATTCTCCAAGAAGCTTTGTGGCTTGTCAACATGTAGTTTGGCAAATTCCAGTCTCGATTTTTATTGGGTTTTTTCAACAATGGTGTCCTCCTTGGTTGTCTTCCATGAGGTCCACTTTAGCTCAAACAACAAAGGATCGTGCAATCTGTCACTGATGTTCCTTAAGCTTGACGTTCACCTTTAATCTCTTTAGAAGTTTTTCTGGGCTCTTTTGTTACCATTCATATTATCTGTCTCTATGATTTGTCATCAATTTTTCTCCTGCGGTCACGTCCAGGGATTTTGGCTACAGTCCCATGGATCTTACATTTCTGAATAAAATATGCAACTGTGCAGGAACATCAAGGTCACAGGAACATCAAGCTGCTTGGAGATGGTCTTATAACCTTCACCTTTAACATGATTGTATATAATTTTCTTTCTAATCTCCTAAGACAACTCTTTCCTTTGCTTCCTCTGGTCCATGTTGAGTGTGGTACACACCATGTCACTAAACAGCACAGTGAGTATCTGTAGCCCTATATTCAGGCCCACTGACTGATTACAAGATTGTAGACACCTGTGATGCTAATTAGTGGACACACCTTGATGTAGCATGTCCCTTTTGTCACATTGTTTTCAGGGGGGCCATCATTTCTGTCCAGGCCTGTTTCATGATTTTTTTTTTTTTTTTTTTTTTTTTTATTTTGTGGAAGCAGAAAAGCAGCAATGTCTGACTTTCATTTGTTCATTTTCATAGTTTTTTTTTTTAATTTATTATTACTTTTCTCAGATTCAAGTTATTTCTGTGACCATTGTTGGTTCTTCTTTCATTAAACGAGGCCAACAACGTACCAACAATTTTGATCTATCTTATCCTATTCTATCCTAATCTATTCTATGTAGCATTCATTTGGAAAATGCAAAAACTGATCCGTTAACGGATTCATTGACTATAATGATGACGGAATCATGAACGGAGCGGTCAAAACTTGTCATCCGTTAGGTGCAATCCGTCAGCTATCCATTGTTTTGGATGGACGAAAAGTCCTGGGTGCAGAACTTTTCCAAATACGGATCGCTAATGGATCTGTTAAAACATAATGGGAGTCTATGGGCAACGGATGAGTTAAATGATAGGTGAACAGACGCTTTACTAACTGATCCATTGCCCATAGACTCCCATTATGTTTTAACAGATCCATTAGTGATCCGTATTTGTTAAAGTTCTGCACCCAGGACTTTTTGTCCATCCAAAACAATGGATAGCTAACGGATTGCACCTAACGGATGACAAGTTTTGGCCGATCCGTTCACAGGTCCGTCATCATTATAGTCAATGAATCCGTTAACGGATCAGTTTTTGCATTTTCCAAATGAATGCAAAATCTGACATGATTACAGGACATGTGAACACAGCCTTACAGAAGGGTTCAACCGGAAAATTCAGTGTCCGCTGTATTTTCTTCTCTGAATAATTGCAGCCGAGCTTTGCTCCGTTCCCCCACTAGTCACAGTACTAAAGCCTGCTTTACACGGTACGACCGATTGTGCGATTTCACAATCGATCGTACCCGCCCCCGTCCTTTTTGCGTCACGGGCAAATCGCTGCCCGTGTCGCACAAAGTTAGTAAACCCCGTCACACATACTTACCTCTCGTGCGACCTCGCTGTGGGCGGCGAACGTCCACTTCCTGGAGTGGGAGGGACGTTCGACGTCACAGCGACGTCACACGGGCGCCGGCCAATAGAAGCGGAGGGGCGGAGATGAGCGGGACGTAAACATCCCGCCCACCTCCTTCCTTCCACATAGAGACGGCGGCGGCCGCGGGAGGCAGGTGAGCTGCTCATCGTTCCCATGGTGTCACACGGAGCGACGTGTGCTACCACGGAAACGATGGTCAACTAAAGTAAACGATATTATGGAACCTAACGAGCAGTACCCGACTCACGATTTGTGAGCGATACTGCGTCGCTAGGAGGTGTCACACAGGCCGGCATCGCCAGCGATGCCGGATGTGCGTCACAAAAACCGTGACCCCGACGATATATCGCACGATAGATTGCCTGGTGTAAAGCAGCCTTAAGTCCCAGTAGTCCGGTCACAGCCCTCTCCTCTACATTACTTTCGTCTGTGCCTCGCTGAACTCCTCATAAGTTGCTTTTTTTTTTCCTTAGGCTGCAGTCACAAGTTTTCCCTTTTCTCAGACGCTCTAGGTCGGAGCTGTATGTTATTACTATTATCACCACTATTATTATTATTATTCCTTCCGGTCTTTAGTTTTGTATTTAAACATTTTTCTATTTACATAAAACAAATGCAATTTTTCCATTTGACTGATTCTTCCATATTCTCTTCCAATGATCACAGTAATTATTTTATAAACTAATGAAAACTCTAATTCCTCGGAGTCCTAATAAATAAATTCAGTCTTCGGCACGACATGCTTGGCGCGCGTACTTATTAACTGCATGTAGAGGGGGAAAGACAGAGATGTAATTAAATGAAAAGATTGCGTTCAATATGTCTGCTGCGCCTCTAAAATTACTAATAAAAAATAAAAAATAAAATTACTGGGATATAGTCTTACTTTATAGCTTATTATTAATATTATTATTATTATTTCCTATTATTTCTTATTCCATATTGTCACGAATCCTCTGTGCAGAGCATCTTGCACTGGAGATGCTCTGCGGTGTTTTCTGGACTGCTGAGCTGGCAGGTTGATTGACTGTGCAGGATTCCATTCTGGTTCTCGGAGGTGTGTGCTCAGGCATTTAATCTTCCTGGTAATTACCCTATTTCTGTACTGAGCATGCTCTCCCAGAACCTTGCCAGTCGTGTGGCGCCCTCGACAAGCCAGGACGTCACAGGTACTGCAACAATACACCCCACACCCCGGCTAGGCACATCTAGGTCAGACATAAATCCTTGTTGCCTCCCTCCAGGGGCTGATGTCCACACTAGGTGGGGCGGAGCCAGGCGGTTGGCTCTTCCCACTGAGGAGTTAACAGTCCTGGAGGCGGGAAAAGGAAGGCAGTTGAGTTTGGAGTGTAGAGAGTGGGAGTCAGGGAAGTAGGAGTTGAGGAGCTGGAGCAGACTGACCGTGTCCGGGTACGTGGTCCGGGCACCTGAGAGCAAGGTTGGCAGACGGTGGTGACCGTCTGCAGGCGAGGTTGATCGACGCGGAACCGTAGGACCGGGGTCGTGCGGTGGCCCGCCGGTACCAAACCGGGGAGCGAAGAGAGGCCAGCACCATTTGGCAGGGCCTACGGACCCTGACCAGGCTTGGAGTCGCCATTAAACTGGTCAAATCCGTCAGCGACGGGAACCTCCGGGGTTTCCCAGCAGTAAAGACCCGACTGAAGGCAACCGTCCAAACCGTGAGGGAGATAAAGCTACCCCCAGAGCTAGAGGTCCCAGGGCCAGAGCCTGCGGGCAAAGGAAGGGCTCCCTTAGCCAACATACCGCTGGGAAACGGGCTATCAGTGGGAAGCCATTGGGGCCGAGAACAGAACACCGGTGCAGGGAGAGACAGTTACCGCCAACCTACCGGGAGTGACCGCCGCAGCCGTCTGTGGGACTCGTCCATCCAGCCGTTTGTTTTACCAGAGACTCCGTGTGCGTTACTGGCTGAGTAAGTACCACCGCGCCGTCTGGCACTGCGCTGCCCCGCGACCCTGCACCCGGCCAGGCCCCGCAACCCACCTTCCGACCTCCACCACCGGGCCCCGGGACCACCAAACCCCCCCTACCCACAGAGGGGAGAAAACATCTCAGCTGCTCCCTGTCAACGCTCCCGGGATCCCCGTACAGAGCAGCGGTGGTGTCCCAACCTCACCACAAACCGTGGGTGGCGTCACGGACAATATCCCTAAACCAAACCACCCCTTTCACTCACGGGCGAGGAGCACCGCTTGAGTCCCCGGGATCCGGCCCACCGCTCGAGCCACCGACCGAGCGAGCAGCAGCATCCGGAACCGAGCAGTGGGTGAGCGCAGCGCCCCTCCCCGCCCGCGACAGTCATACGTTCTGGTTTGGTAGTTGTCCTGTTAACCTGTGTCTTTGCTTTGTTTTGATCTCTGTTTTCTGACCCTGGACTGTTGCTTGACTTCTCTTTGCCCGCTCCTTGTTCCTGTCATGACTTCTTGGCTTTTGACTCCAGACCATTATCTGACTACGTCTCAGTTTTCTCCCCGAAGTTATTGCGGGTCTTTCTGGAAAACTGACCCCCGGATCGTGACCTGACTACGCCTGAATTCTCCCTGTCTCCATACGTCGTACATTCTGGTTTGGTAGTTGTTCTGTTAACCTGTGTCTTTGCTTTGTTTTGATCTCTGTTTTCTGACCCTGGACTGTTGCTTGACTTCTCTTTGCCCGCTCCCTGTTCTTGTCATGACTTCTTGGCTTTTGATCTCAGACCATTATCTGACTACGTCTCAGTTGTCTCCCTGAAGTTATTACGGGTCTTTCTGGAATACTGACCCCCGGATCGTGAATTGACTTTGCCTGAATTCTCCCTGTGTCCATACATGTCCTCCTGTTAGGAGACCATGGTTTTCCTGACTACTCTTCCATCTGTACTACTCGTAAGTAGTTGCTTGCATTACACATATTGCCTAAAGCAAAAAAAAAAAGGTCCATATCAAATTTTTGCCACATGTCATGGATCGTTTTTAGTGACATCTATGTGGTTGTGTCAAGAGAAGCATGAACATTATGAGCCCCCTGCTTTTTAACTGACCACAGCAGAGTGCCCCCTTATGTCTTTCTCATGGTTCCCCTGATTAAATGTAATCTAATGGACAGGAGGAGGTTTCTTTCAGGTATACCCATGCCTGGTACTTTCATACAGTGTCATTTTTTAATAATAATGACCTCCATAAAATATGGGTTCTAATAAGCAGTGCTGAATAACCCTTCCTTATGGTTGTGCACCCAGCAATGCTATACAGTGGCACTGCCATGTATTGCAAAAATGATATACAGTACAGTGCTAAAATACCAAAACCAATCCATGCACACATATACTACCGCCATATAGTGATCAAATAATATGAGCACAGTGCCTCGAGATGATCAAATCTTTTTTGAAATTCGAGTTTGCCAGGTTCAGTTCTCCAATTTTTTTTTTTACTGAAAACTGAGAGTGTCGCTGTCAGAGGTAACATCATTCTGGTTTGACTGAGATGACTGATCAAATATATTTAAGATGAATGTAAGTGTGTGTGTGTGTGTGTGTGTGTGTGTGTGTATGTATGTCCGCTAAAGGAATCCGCACCGTCACATTTACAATCACAAAATTTTGCACAGACGCCCATGTGACTCACTGAACGTCGTAGACTCTATTTTGAGGGGGGAAATTTAACGCCGTGCTTTACAGTTATTCATCAAAAAAACCTGCTTACATTAAAGTCAATGGAGCTGGGAGCTATAGGTCATTAATAGGAGCTGTGGTTGGTTGCTATAAGCAACGAAGGACATTATTAGTATAAGAAGCTTATGTGTGAGGTAATATGATATCAGCGGAGAGACGGATAGAGAGAGACAGAGAGAGACAGACGGAGACAGTGAGAGAGGGATAGAGACAGACAAAGACAGACAAACAGTCAGAGAGAGAGAGAGAGACAGAATGAAAAACAGACAGAGACAGACAGAGATGGAGACAGAGAGGGAGAGAGACAGAGAAACAGTTACTATCCTGGGCAACGGCGGGTACTACAGCTAGTTATTCTATATACAGGACTATGTGGGATCATTATTCTGTATGGAGGACTCTGTGGGGCCATTATTCTGTCTGGAGGGCTATGTGGGGCCCATTATTCTGTCTGGAGGGCTATATGGGGCCCATTATTCTGTCTGGAGGGCTATATGGGGCCCATTATTCTGTATGGAGGACTATGTGGGGCCCATTATTCTGTATGGAGGACTATGTGGGGCACATTATTCTGTATGGAGGGCTATGTGGGGTCCATTATTCTGTATGGAGGGCTATGTGGGCACATTATTCTGTATGGAGGGCTATGTGGGGCCCATTATTCTGTCTGGAGGGCTATATGGGGCCCATTATTCTGTATGGAGGACTATGTGGGGCACATTATTCTGTATGGAGGACTATGTGGGGCACATTATTCTGTATGGAGGACTATGTGGGGTCCATTATTCTGTATGGAGGGCTATGTGGGCACATTATTCTGTATGGAGGGCTATGTGGGGCCCATTATTCTGTATGGCGGACTATGTGGGGCACATTATTCTGTATGGAGGGCTCTGTGGGGTCCATTATTCTGTATGGAGGACTATGTGGGGCCCATTATTCTGTATAGAGGGCTACGTATGGCCCATTATTCTGTATGGAGGACTATGTGGGGCCCATTATTCTGTATGGAGGACTATGTGGGGCACATTATTCTGTATGGAGGGCTATGTGGGGCCATTATTCTGTATAGAGGGCTATGTATGGCCCATTATTCTGTATGGAGGAATATGTGGGGTCCATTATTCTGTATGGAGGACTATATGGGGCCCATTATTCTGTATGGAGGACTATGTGGAGCCCATTATTCTGTATGGAGGACTATGTGGGCCCATTATTCTGTATGGAGGACTATGTGGGGCCCATTATTCTGTATAGAGGGCTACGTATGGCCCATTATTCTGTATGGAGGACTATATGGGCCCATTATTCTGTATGGAGGACTATGTGGGGCCCATTATTCTGTATAGAGGGCTACGTATGGCCCATTATTCTGTATGGAGGACTATGTGGGGCCATTATTCTGTATGGAGGGCTATGTGGGGCCCATTATTCTGTATGGAGGACTATGTGGGGCCCATTATCCTGTATGGAGGGCTATGTGGGGCACATTATTCTGTATGGAGGGCTATGTGGGGCCCATTATTCTGTATGGAGGGCTATGTGGGGCCCATTATTCTGTATAGAGGGCTATGTGGGGCCCATTATTCTGTATGGAGGGCTATGTGGGGCCCATTATTCTGTATGGAGGACTATGTGGGGCCCATTATTCTGTATGGAGGGCTATGTGGGGCACATTATTCTGTATGGAGGGCTATGTGGGGCCATTATTCTGTATAGAGGGCTATGTATGGCCCATTATTCTGTATGGAGGAATATGTGGGGTCCATTATTCTGTATGGAGGACTATATGGGGCCCATTATTCTGTATGGAGGACTATGTGGAGCCCATTATTCTGTATGGAGGACTATGTGGGCCCATTATTCTGTATGGAGGACTATGTGGGGCCCATTATTCTGTATAAAGGGCTACGTATGGCCCATTATTCTGTATGGAGGACTATGTGGGGCCCATTATTCTGTATGGAGGACTATGTGGGGCACATTATTCTGTATGGAGGGCTATGTGGGGCCCATTATTCTGTATGGAGGGCTATATGGGGCCCATTATTCTGTATGGAGGGCTATGTGGGGCTCATTATTCTGTATGGAGGGCTATGTGGGGCCCATTATTCTGTATGGAGGACTATGTGGGGCACATTATTCTGTATGGAGGGCTATGTGGGGCCCATTATTCTGTATGGAGGGCTATGTGGGGCCCATTTTTCTGTATGGAGGGCTATGTGGAGCCCATTATTCTGTATGGAGGGCTATGTGGGGCCCATTATTCTGTATGGAGGGCTATGTGGAGCCCATTATTCTGTATGGAGGACTATGTGGGGCCCATTATTCTGAATGGAGGACTATGTGGGGCCCATTATTCTGTATGGAGGGCTATGTGGGGCCCATTATTCTGTATGGAGGGCTATGTGGGGCCCATTATTCTGTATGGAGGACTATGTGGAGCCCATTATTCTGTATGGAGGGCTATGTGGGGCCCATTATTCTGTATGGAGGGCTATGTGGGGCCCATTATTCTGTATGGAGGACTATGTGGGGCCCATTATTCTGTATGGAGGGCTATGTGGGTCCCATTATTCTGTATGGAGGGCTATGTGGGGTCCATTATTCTGTATGGAGGACTATGTGGGGCCCATTATTCTGTATGGAGGACTATGTGGGGCCCATTATTCTGTATGGAGGGCTATGTGGGGCCCATTCTGTATGGAGGGCTATGTGGGGCCCATTATTCTGTATGGAGGACTTTGTGGGGCCCATTATTCTGTATGGAGGGCTATGTGGGGTCCATTATTCTGTATGGAGGACTATGTGGAGCCCATTATTCTGTATGGAGGACTATGTGCGGTCCATTATTCTGTATGGAGGGCTATGTGGGGCCCATTATTCTGTATGGAGGGCTATGTGGGGCCCATTATTCTGTATGGAGGACTATGTGGGGCCCATTATTCTGTATGGAGGACTATGTAGGGCACATTATTCTGTATGTAGGACTATGTGGGGCCCATTATTCTGTATGGAGGGCTATGTGGGGCACATTATTCTGTATGGAGGACTATGTGGGGCCCATTATTCTGTATGGAGGACTATGTGGGGCCCATTATTTTGTATGGAGGGCTATGTGGGGCCCATTATTCTGTATGGAGGACTATGTGGGGCCCATTATTCTGTATGGAGGGCTATGTGGGGCCCATTATTCTGTATGGAGGACTATGTGGGGCCCATTATTCTGTATGGAGGGCTATATGGGGCCAAAAAAATAATACTATTTTATCTCACCAGACTACTGACACTTAAGTAGATTTTCACACTAATTTCTGTCTTCATCTCTTTTATTAAGTGCAGAATATCCATGAAATGTTAGAGTATGACCTCTCACGACCTGAATATTAGGTTCCCATATTGAATCAGCACAGCTAATCTTCTTATACAATCTAAATTCCCACTGTAAAAAAAACAAAAACAAGACAAACCATGACAGATAATTATTCTAGAAGAGAAAATGATCAGTCTGGGACGACATGACAGATGCGGAGAACGGAGATTGTGCAAATAATATTTATTGTAACAAAACAAACAGTAAATTCCTCAGGAGAGAAACCTCGGAGCAGCCTCTCACCATATGGCGCCATTATTCCCCCAAACCTCATTAACTAAACTTCTGCATAAGTGACAAAAGCAAGAAGATGGAACTGAAACGTCTGGAAAATACGATGGCGTTCTTATTATTTTCGAGGTCTGGCACGCAGAACATCAAGTTCGCTGCCGGCAGCTCCTGTGTAATTGCCGACCAATGATGTCTCAGATGTGCACGATGGGAGACAAGTCCGGAGACGCGTTTTGGGCCACCTCGGCTGCTCACGGTAGCAAAGGTAGCATACGGCCCGGAATTATTGAGTTGAAAAACGGATCCTAGAACACTTTAGAGAAGTTGTGCATTCACCGCAACAAAACTATAGATGACCATTAATAACCTCATTGATAGCAGCCGAGGCTGGAAGTGGCGGGTTTTTTGCACATGGTCCACTCAGAATAAATTAAGATGTTTTGAAAAATTTGCCTCCATTTTTTCACTATTTGCCGATCAATAACTTGTCTATCCATCCTGATATTTTCATCTTTCCACGACTTTTGACCCTTGTATCAGTTTATTCCTCTTTTTGTTGCTATTTTTATATTTAGTGTAGGGACCTACAAGCACGAGGTTCCCGTGACGAGGGTGTAGGCTTCCGTTTTATGGCCATAATACCAACTAAAACCTAATTTTTTTGTACAGGATACAGTCAGGCCCCTTTCTGTTGGGCCTTGCATTGTAGAGTGTCTGTCCCTGTATGATACACAGATGGAGTACGGCTTGGCAGCCCACCTGATCTAATAGTGTGGCCGTCACTCAATAGGCTGCGGGCTTGTGACTGTGTATTTGTATGTGTGAACAGCGCTCTATGCAAGCCATCAGTGTGCAGTTTTATCATCTAGCAATCGCCCTCCTCCATTCCATGGAGGTGTGTGTGTGATTTGCTCCTCCTGCACCTGTGATGCTTCCATTTAGTGGGGGTTTAGCTGTATCCTGCTAGAGTAGTAGTTTTTGGCCTGGGCGATGTACACACTGCAGCCCTATTTTTGCTGTAATTAATACTTGTATCAGTTACATAGGTTTGATCGCTGATTAATGCATTTTTTGGAGATGCAGAACAATGGTAATGCTGCGCTTCACTTTGTTTTGCTTTACATTGTTTACTGCTTTGGTTAAATTATTTTTAGTTTTTGATAGATTCGACTTTTTGTTTATTCATTTATTTATTTTTAATTCTATTTTGGCATTGGGAAAACAGGACGTGATTTCAACTTTTATGTTTTTAGATTCATAAATCCTATTATTTTAGGGGACTTGATCCTATGATTATTTGTTACCTATCAATACTTGTCACCCTAGGTATGGGGAATTACCAAGCACACGGTGAAAGGGGAGGGAAACCCTGTATCTAGGGAAAGGGAAGATGGTGACCCCTGACCAAAGCTACTGCTGGTCCCTGGTGTCCCTTACCACCCTAGATAGGTTCCGCACCTATGTGCCGAGCTGGATACCTGACCCTAGGTATCCCTAGTGCTGGACCCTAAATAGGAAACGGATGGGATAAGCTCTTATTCAACCCCACTAAACACAAGAGAAGACACAAGGGACACACACAGGGGGAAAAGCATGAACTACTTATCAGATCAATCAGGTTCAGTAGAGTTTTCAGCAACGGTACCACAGAGGAGTACAAGCCACCTGCTTACAACCAGAGCTTGAATAAACTGAATAACATCACCTGCACCAGTCCAAAGAGAGGAAGAACCAAGATAATGCTGATGATCAGCAGCTGGGTGGAAGTCGATCTCTTGCTGGGTCTAAAAGGGGGAGAGATGAATCCAACAGGAAAGCTACCTATACCAATGAGTACTGACAGCAGGAATAATGGAAGGTCAGGGAGCCTTCTGTACAGCCAAACGCTGTGACCTTCTATGGCCCGAACGCACACGACTGTTTGTCATCTGTAACAATACTTCAGTATTGTAGTCCATGGGCTGTGTTCGATAAGAGCACAAAGATGGAGGTTACAGCGACCAGCAGTAGGCCTCCAGCCTTTGTGAAAACCCATTGGCCCCATGTAATCACATCAAGAATGATTCTCCTCGCCATTGGGACCGTGCCATTTAGATGCTATTGTCAGTGATTGACAGTAGCTTTTAAGGGGTTAAACAGCAGCAATCAGAGCTTTCTCCAATCACTGCTGTAAACAAATGCAGTAAAGATAGTTGCATGATTACAAATCTCATTCGATTAGATAAATTTGATGGCTCAAAGATACATGAAATATATCCTGCAATATGGCGACTACTGATAATAGAGAGGACACAATCGTAGGAAACGTATGGAAACAAAAGAAGGAGAAAACAATCAAGCGTCCAGTGTGACATCAGATCACTGCAGGATATCATATGATCTGATGACACACAGAGCATAAAGACACAACAAGATGGGTGCCGTCAGATCATATGACCTCCTGTAGTGATCTGATGTTACCTGGCCCATGACGAGGCAGCTGACGGGCTTCCCCCAGGAACCATATGCATCACCACAGGTCATACCACAATCCCATTGGTTGGTGTCTCCCTTTCCTGTGTTGGTGTACCTATCCTGATGAAGGATCACAGCCGAAACGTGCGTCGGGTGGGGACCCCATTCCCGAGGGATTTGCTGCACTAAATCTGGCTCCATTCACAGGCATACCACCAATATCTCTGTCTTTGATATTTTTCAATACCCTTTGATGGTTAAATATAAGGCATCGCAGTATAGACATGCTGTGTGTGCAAAATTTAATTTGGTACCCATTGCTAGCAATCACAGCACATTTTTTCTTTTTGCCAGAGCTGTTTAAAAAATGAAAACTGAATGGTTGCAATAGACAAAATAATTGGTAAAGTTGTTATTACAGAAAATTGGGAAACTTTTTGAATAGCCTCAGAATTGCACTACGTTATTCCGAGAAATTGGGATTCACGATCAGCCTGAGTTGTTTTAAGTCAAAAGTAACCGGCAGCAAATATGTAAATAATCTCATCCCGACAGATGCACCGAGAACGAGTAGAAATAGAGACGGCGTAAATAGCAGACACTTAACTTTCAGCGCCCTTCACTTAACAGATGGGACATATGGCAAATTCAATTCTTTCTTTCCAACAACATATTTATGCCCTCCATAAACAAAAAAAAATTTGACTTGATCAACAAAGCTCGGAGCGGTAATGGCTGCCTGTGGATAAACTTTATTGCTTTACTTTAAAAAAAATCAGCAAATAATCCGATAAGACTCTTAATTATAAGATCTTCACTGAAATAAAAACACCCGAAAGGGATCATCATCCAAATTCATGGAATTGAAAAATTATATCAAATTTAAAGAGCAAGTCCGTGCACTTTCTATATACTGTATACCAGATCATTCTCTGACCAAGTCTAAAGGGTGCCTTACACGCTGCGACATCGCTACCGATATATCGTCGGGGTCACATCGTTAGTGACGCACATCCAGCATCGGTAGCGACATTGCAGCGTGTGACACCAATGAGCGACGGTCAATGATCGCAAAATCATTCAAAAACGGTGATCGTTGACACGTCGCTCCTTTCCTTAATATCACTGCTGCCACAGGTACGATGTTGTTTGTTGTTCCTGCGGCAGCACACATCGCTATAGGGCCATTTACACGCTGCGACATCGCTAATGATTAGAGATGAGCGAACCGGTCCCGGTTCGGCTCGAGGTCGGCTCGCCAAACGGAGGTCCCGTTCGAGTTCGGTTCGTCGAACGTTCGACGAACCGAACTCGAGCCAATAGGAAACAATGGCAGGCAATCACAAACACAGAAAAACACCTAGAAAACAACCTCAAAGGTGTCCAAAAGGTGACAAACAACTCACAACACAACACAAACACATGGGAAAGTGACAAGGACATATACTCATGCGAAAACAAAACAGCTGGACAAGGAAAAAGAGGAGGACACACAGATATATGAGTATATGCAAGGAAACATCGATTCCATTATTGTGCAACTTGAGCCCTGCTCATTTTAGGCTTCCAATCTGGATAAATTGCCTGAGATCGCCACGTACGCCTTGGGGATCTTGTCATGTCCTGCAGCCAGCGTTCTCTCGGAACCTGTCTTCAGTGCTGCTGGTGGTCTGCTGGCAGATAAGCACACGCGTCTGTCCACTGACAATGTGGACATGGCTCTCAGAGGACTTTTCTTCCCCTGGGTCAGCCAGGGGACGGGAAAGGCACGCGTATTTTTGAGAGTGCTTCATGCAAAGCATCTTTTTCTTTTTCAAAAGGGGGCTCAACCGATGCCAGTCAAGTGGGGTGTGTGTGGCCCAATTAGTGGCAACGAGGGAGACTGTGGTTGGAGTCCCCTCGCTGTGTTTCTAAAAGAACCAAGATGAACAAGTCATGGCTCTCAGAGGACTTTTCTTCCCCTGGGTCAGCCAGGGGACGGGAAAGGCACGCGTATTTTTGAGTGCTTCATGCAAAGCATCTTTTTCTTTTTCAAAAGGGGGGGTCAACCGATGCCAGTCAAGTGGGGTGTGTGTGGCCCAGTTAGTGGCAACGAGGGAGACTGTGGTTGGAGTCCCCTCGCTGTGTTTCTAAAAGAACCAAGATGAACAAGTCATGGGTCTCAGAGGACTTTTCTTCCCCTGGGTCAGCCAGGGGACGGGAAAGGCACGCGTATTTTTGAGAGTGCTTCATGCAAAGCATCTTTTTCTTTCTCAAAAGGGGGTCAACTGATGCCAGTCAAGTGGGGTGTGTGTGGCCCACTTAGTGGCAACGAGGGAGACTGTGGTTGGAGTCCCCTCGCTGTGTTTTACATGCTTTTAGAAGGGCATGACATGGCTTGGAGGTTGACTTTCAGCATCTGCAAACTGTTGGCTACCAAAATGCTGCCTTTCCAACACCTGTGGTTATAGACAATGAGGAACATACTGATGAAGATGAGACGCAGATACCCGATTGGGATGACAACTTAAATATTCGGTCAGGGCAAGAAGAGGCTCGTTCTGAGGGGGAGGGGAGTGCAAACACAACAATTGATGATGAAGTTCTAGATCCCACCTACTGTCAACCCACAGTCAGACACTCGAGGAGGTCAACAGAGGCGGTGGAGGAGGATGCAACCGACGACGAAGTTACCTTGCGCCTTCCTGGACAGAGTCGGAGCACTGGTAGCACGTCTACAACTGCATCCTCAGCCACCACTCTGCCTCTGAGCATTATTCGGGGTGGATCAACAGGTCGCATGGCCTCTAAGCCTTGCCTAGCCTGGTCCTTTTTTGACATAGAAAAAGATCGCCCAAATTATGTGATCTGTAAAATTTGTCATGGTTCTCTTAGTAGAGGTCAAAACCTCAGCAGTTTGACAACTTCTTCCATGAATCGTCACATGAATAAATATCATATGGCCCGGTGGGAAGCTCACCGTGCTGCAATGCGGCCTAGCGGAGCGAACCATCCACCGCCTGCCCCTTCCAGTGCATCCGCGCGCTCGTCATCTTCTAGGACTGTGGGGACAGCTGTCACACCTGTTTTTCCACCCACAACTTCCACCACTGTAACCGCAACAGGCAGTTTGCTTGGTAGGTCGTCAGTTGGTTTGGAAGGGGAAACAAGTACGTGTGTACAGCTCTCTCAGACATTGATAGCACCAACGTTGGATGAAGGCAACATCATGTCTCCGCCTGCACTTTCCTCACAAACCTGCATTTTTCCAGGGACACCCTACTCAACACCGTCTACACACAGCAGCCAGATCTCTGTCCCTCAGATGTGGTCAAATAAAAGGCCACTTCCTGCGACCCATGACAAAGCTAAGAGGTTGACTCTATCCCTCTGTAAGCTGTTGGCTACCGAAATGCTGCCTTCCCGCCTAGTGGACACACAGGATTTTAGAGACCTTATGTCTGTCGCTGTGATCCAGTACAAGATGCCCAATCACCACTGCTTCTCCAAGAACAGCATGCCCGCGCTACACCAGCATGTCGCACACAACATCACCACTTCCTTGAGAAACTCTGTGTGCGACAGGGTGCATTTCAACACAGATACTTGGACCAGTAAGCATAGACAGGGTCATTACATGTCACTGACTGGGCACTGGCAAACTATGGTGAGAGATGGAGAAGGGTCTGCTGTCCAAGTCTTGCCGTCCCCACGAGTTGTTTCAATCCTTCTTCTGTATGTAGAAGTTAATACACTGCTTCTGCCTCTTCAACCTCGTGTGGGTCCTCCACCTTGGCGCAAACCCTGTGTGGTCAGGCCACCCTTCCTTGTAACTGCGCACAAGGAATACCACACACCTCCTTACTATGCTGGCAGCAGAGCTCAATGCCATCAGGCGGTCAAAGGTTTACTTTGAAATGTATGGGAAATGTGAGTCACACCGCTGAGAAGTTGTGGATGGTTAGCTCTGGATACCGAGTTTCATCAATGGTTGTCTCCACTCAACCAGCAGCCAGGGAAGGCCGGGTGCGACAATGATGCAAACATGGGTGCGGCCCTTCGCTGTGACAATGTGACACACATGGCTTGTGTGGTTCACGTGTTGAACCTGGTTGTCCAGCAATTTTTAAAGCACTATCCTGGCCCACATGGCCTTCTGCAGAGAGCACGGTGTAACGCCTTCCTTGATCCACACACTCAGATGGGCTGTTAATGATAGGCTAGAGGGAAGCCACTCACCAAGTAGGACCCCTAGAACCCTGAAACCCTTTAACCCCTATACAGGGATTAGGAATTACACAGGGCCCAAGGTGATTAATACCTGTGGAAGGCTGCATTTCCAGAGAATAGTAGTCAGGCAGGGTCAAAACATTAATTGAGGAACAGGAACAGAATGGGACGGCCAGGACTTAATCAGGAATCAAGCAGAGGTGAAATGCGGATCGGCCAACAAGGTACATAAACAGCAAGCAGGAAAAGTAGTCAGGTAACAAGCACACAAAATCATAAAACTGAACTGGGGGTAACAGTAACCAGAGGTTCATAGCTATGTCTGGCAGTGGTCTGCAGACAGGAGGGGCATAAAAAAGGGTGTGGTGTATTCCCATTGGTTGTAGCTGTATGATGGTATTTCATCTGTGAGATACCCACCAGCTACATTCAGCCAGAGATTCTGCATCTGTCAAGGTAATGCAGCCCAGTGGGTGAGCATAACCTGTGTCCACCTGCGCCGCTGGCATCGACTCCTCTCCCATCATCAGCACTATTCATGAAAGGAACACGTTGTCACCTGGCGACCGGAGTACAAATTGACGGAGCGGACTCCGTTGGTGACTTAACAGCCGTGTGCGGCAATGATGCAAACCTGGCTGTGGGCCATCGTCAGGGCAATGTGACACACGTGCCTTGTATGGCTCACGTGTTGAACCTAATTCTCCATCAATTTTTAAAACACCATCCCGGCCTACATGGACTTGTGCAGCGGGCACGCTCGCTATGTGCTCACTTCCATCGTGCGCACACAGCAGCTCAACAACTTTCGTCGCTACAGAAGTCTTTAGGTCTGCTGGTTAAACGCCTGAAATGCGATGTGCCCACACGCAGGAATTTGAATCTGCACATGTTGCAGCGTTTGTGGCAGCACCGCAGAGCCCTGCTGAAATACGTTATGACATATAGCCTGGGATAACTTGATCCAGAGGTGGTGCAGATCACGCTGCTGGAGTGGTGTCAGATCAAGGACCTATGCACCCTTCTACACAGTTTACAAATGTCGACGAAGATGTTTAGCACTGGCAATGTCATTCTCAGCGTGACAATTCTGGTCATCTACATGATGGAGCACACTGTAATTATTATTCGGAGTCAGGTGTTGGTCCAAGAGGAAGGGGAGGAAGTACAGGAGGAGTCATATGCGGAAGGGATAACAAGATCTACGAGGTCCAGATGGTCAGCGGCACCTATGCGGCAGTCATGGTGAGGGAGAGTGATTAACAAGGGTGCATAGTATCAGCAAAAAGTGTTGAGGAAGGTGCAGGAGCCCATGAAGAAATGGAGGACGAACTGGCGATGGGCATGGAAGACTCAGCAGATGAGTGAGAGCTTGCTCACATTTCGGTTGTGCGAGGTTGTGGGTAGAGGGCAGAGGAAGGAGGCACGATTCTCACCTCTCTGCCACCAACACACCAAGGACTTGGTCCTCCTGGATGCACAAGACACATGAGCGCCTTCTTGCTGCACTACCTACATGACCCTCGGATTGTATGAATTTGAACTAATCCTGAATACTGGGTTGCCACACTGTTACATCCCCAGTACAAGACAAAATTTGGCAAAATAATTCGTGCCATAGAAATAGACGCACGTATACAGGAGTATCTGCAGAATGTGGTACGCAATCTTAGATCTACTTTTCCACTAAACACCAGTGCTGCACAGAGTGAATCTCAACGCTTTGTCATGGATAGGAGGAAATGGTCTTTTACTTGTCCACATCTGAGGGACCGAGGGATGGCTGCTGGGCTGAGATGGCGTTGAGTACGGTGTCCCTGCAGAGTTGCACTTTTGGTCATATACCAAAATGAGTTGGAAAAGGACAGATGCTGGTGGAAAGGGGAACAGGTGTGTTGGAAAGGGGAAATAAGTTTTGGTCCGTGGATTTGGTGGTTAAGCAACAGTAACATTTGCTGAAGAAACACCATCTGTTACAGTGGGACTGGCAGATTTGGATAAAGTGGTATATACTATGTTACCGCTATATAACGAAAATTAATAAGAAAAGAAAGAGAAAGGTATATATCACCTTCAGCAGTCAGTGTCCACCGTGCTCCCAGATGGAAAAGGAGAGGTTGGCAACTGGAAGGTTCGGTGGAGGATACAGAGCTGTGTGGCTATGAAACTAATAGTAGCCTGAACCGAGTTAGACGCCATTCTGATCTGGAGACTGGGAGCCCTGTTAGCGTCACAGGGTCCACACGCCCACCCAGCCCAGGAACTCCCTGTTAACCACACAGGGGCCATTGAGTACGCTGACCGTGTGCGTAGGGGCCACACCTGTGGACAGCAGGCGCATCAGCAGCAGCAGGCCTGTTAATGCCACTGGGCTGCACAAGCAGGACTTGTAGGACAGGAGCTGGTCTTAACCGTTCTGCGTTACCAACTGTGGTGGCGGCCTGCATCGACACCCTATCCCTGCCTACCTCTGGCCTAAAGCCGCAATGGGTTCAACACATGGAGGTGTGCTCTTTCGGAGCATAATAGAAGACTGCGCACCTCCTTGTTGGCTCCAGCCCCTTTTATAACCTGGGTCCGCCCCAAACCAGGGTGAACCACAATGCACCTCCTGGAGACAAAAGTAAAGTGACACGTCATGAGTGGCATAAGTAGCGTCCTATTTGGAACCGCAACTTCAATGATGACCTCATGCCTGCCATGACCCAAACACCTCACCAGTCATCGTCTGACCATCAATAATGCGGTGACAAGTCATAGGGGTGGGCCTCTGCAAGCCATTTGGGAGGACACCTGATGCCCTGTGGTCTATATGTGCCCCCCCACATCAGGGGCAGGGCCAAAGAGTTCATTACCGGACCTAATCTCTGATGCAGGAAGTGCCTGAGCATGCTCAGTAGCATGAAATACAGTCTCTGAAAAAAGACTATCAGCTTTAGCATGGTGTCTAGGCACAAAACAGGACTTAGACCCGGCACGGAATGCAAGCACCTGTGCAAAGAGGCTTTTCACACTTAGTGTGGGAGCATGCGCTGTATCCCGAAAAGAAGACTTAGCGTCAGGAATAACACAGTCAGGCTGAGCATACTCACTAGGCGAAACACTGTAATTAGGCTGCAGCTGGGGTACATCGGCACACGCATGCGCACTAGCTGCCTCTCCACACTTAGACGTGGAGGGGAAATTTGTCTTGGAGATGCTGTCTATGAACAGAAGAAAAAGCTAAAGGAAGCCTGACTTTCTATCCCTCCGAATTATGAAATGCAGCAATGAATTCCATAAGTTTGCTATAACATTAGCGTAGCAAAATGTGCATGAGGGTGTGATGTAGAGGTGCTAGAAATAGCTTGTCACCAGTGGGGCACTAATGGAATACAACAGCCAGTTCTATGATGCCACAAAATGGCAGTATTTTGTGCTATCATTATAGCTTATTAAAAACAGAGCACGAGGTTGTCATGCAGAGGTGCTGCACATAGATTTGCAGTAGTGTGACTATACAGAAGTTCAATAGCCACGTTTAGGATGCCACTAGGTACACTGAGTGTTTGCTAGTATAATGGCTTAGTTAAAAAAAGGTGGAGTGTGCAATGCAGGCAGACGTGCTGCAAATAACGTTCCAATACTGTGAATAGACAAAAGTACAAAAGCCACGTTTAGGATGCCACTAGGTACACTGACTGTTTGCTAGTATAATGGCTTAGTTAAAAAAAGGTGGAGTGTGCAATTCAGGCAGACGTGCTGCAAATATCTTTACAATAGTGTGAATAGACAAAAGTCCAATAGCCACGTTTAGGATGCCACTAGGTACACTGACTGTTTGCTAGTATAATGGCTTAGTTATAATGAGTTGGAGTGTGCAATGCAGGCAGACGTGCTGCAAATATCTTTACAATATTGTGTATAGACAAAAGTCCAATAGCCACGTTTAGGATGCCACTAGGTACACTGAGTGTTTGCTAGTATAATGGCTTAGTTATAATGAGTTGGAGTGTGCAATGCAGGCAGACATGCTGCAAATATCTTTCCACTAGTTTGAGTAGACAAAAGTCCAATAGCCACGTTTAGGATGCCACTAGGTACACTGAGTGTTTGCTAGTATAATGGCTTAGTTAAAAAAAGGTGGAGTGTGCAATGCAGGCAGACGTGCTGCAAATATCTTTACAATAGTGTGAATAGACAAAAGTCCAATAGCCACGTTTAGGATGCCACTAGGTACACTGACTGTTTGCTAGTATAATGGCTTAGTTATCATGAGTTGGAGTGTGCAATGCAGGTAGAGGTGCTGCAAATATCTTTGCACTAGTGGGACTATAGCAAAGTCCAATAGCCACGTTTAGGATGCCACTAGGTACACTGAGTGTTTGCTAGTATAATGGCTTAGTTATCATGAGTTGGAGTGTGCAATGCAGGCAGATGCGCTCTGCAAATGTCTTTGCACTAGTGGGACTATAGCAAAGTCCAATAGCCACGTTTAGGATGCCACTAGGTACACTGAGTGTTTGCTAGTATAATGGCTTAGTTATCATGAGTTGGAGTGTGCAATGCAGGCAGATGTGCTCTGCAAATGTCTTTGCACTAGTGGGACTATAGCAAAGTCCAATAGCCACGTATAGGATGCCACTAGGTACACTGAGTGTTTGCTAGTATAATGGCTTAGTTATGAGTTGGAGTGTGCAGAGGACAGGAGGGTACAGTGCCAGGATTTTGGGGCTCTGGGTAGAGGAATGGAAGCCTGCCTTTCTATCCCTCCTAATAGGGAAATGCAGGGAGGAAATCCCTGACCTTGGCTACACAGACGCTGGCGCTGTTTTCAGGACCTGTCACCTTAAAGGGGTGGTTCACCCATTTTTTTTATTTTCTGTATGAGCTCTACTTACCTTTCTAGGCGTCTTCTCCATTGGCTTCTGTTTCCAGTTCTGGCACTGAGCGGCGCTATCCTGCACGCTCAGTGCCGGTCACATGACCCCCTGGAGCTGTGGCCGCCGGCATCCTCTGACGTCCCGGCATTTCCGGGCTCTCAAACAAGACGGGTACGTCACAGGATGCCGGCGCCACTCAGATTGAGTGACAGGGCTGTGGGCGGTGACTACCGCACATCACAGCTCAGCATCGAGGGGAGGATCCGGAGGACGTCAGTGTGGAGCCGGCGTCCTGCAGAGAGGCTGAGGCACGGGGCGCAGTGTGCAGTACAGGGGGGGGGTGGGTCTTTAGCTGAATCCCCCCCTGCACGTAAGTATGTGCTCACACTGTCCACCCGCCCGCTCTGCTGCGATGTCAGGAGAGCGTCCGGTGTCGGGCAGTGTGATCGTGTGCTCCTCCCAGCAGCAAGACACTGGCATGTCACCGCTGTGCTCTGCCATCTGTCCTGCTGCATGGGACCAACTGTCTGCACTCTGTCACCTGCACCACAAGTCACAGAGTGGAGACAGTTGGTGACAGAGCACCTCTGCCCCCCCCTCTTCTTTCCCCACTCTCTTCTCTCCCCCCACTCTTCTCCCCCTCCCCTCTTCCCTGCCCCCCTCTTATCCCTCTCTCCTCTCCCCTCTCTTTTCCCTCGCTCTCTTCCCCCCTGCGCTCTCTTTTCCTCCCCCCTGCGCTCTCTTTTCCTCCCCCCTGCGCTCTCTTTTCCTCCCCCCTGCGCTCTCTTTTCCTCCCCCCTGCGCTCTCTTTTCCTCCCCCCTGCGCTCTCTTTTCCTCCCCCCTGCGCTCTCTTTTCCTCCCCCCTGCGCTCTCTTTCCCCCCCCCTCGCTCTCTTCTCCCCCCCTCGCTCTCTTCTCCCCCCCTCACTCTCTTCTCCCCCCCGCTCTCTTCTCCCCCCCCCCTTGCTCTCTTCTCCCCCCGCTCGCTCTCTTATCCCCCCCGCTCGCTCTCTTCTCCCCCCCGCTCGCTCTCTTCTCCCCCCCGCTCGCTCTCTTCTCCCCCCCGCTCGCTCTCTTCTCCCCCCGCTCGCTCTCCTCTCCCCCCCCGCTCGCTCTCCTCTCCCCCCCGCTCGCTCTCTTCTCCCCCCCCGCTCGCTCTCTTCTCCCCCCCGCTCGCTCTCTTCTCCCCCCCGCTCGCTCTCTTCCCCCCCCCGCTCGCTCTCTTCCCCCCGCTCGCTCTTTTCCCCCACGCTCGCTCTCTTCTCCCCCCCGCTCGCTCTCTTCTCCCCCCCGCTCGCTCTCTTCTCCCCCCCGCTCGCTCTCTTCCCCCCCCGCTCGCTCTCTTCCCCCCCCCGCTCGCTCTCTTCCCCCCCCGCTCGCTCTCTCCCCCCCCCGCTCGCTCTCTTCTCCCCCCCGCTCGCTCTCTTTCCCCCCCGCTCGCTCTCTTTTCCTCCCCCCCCTCGCTCGCTCTCTCTTCCCTCGCTCTCTCCTGGCATGGTCAGTACAGAAATCTCTCCATCGTGGAGGGGTGAGAGGGAGTAATAAACATGGAGTCCCTACTGTGTCTGTGTATTTATTTCTAATAAAGTATTTTTCTCTGTGTGGTCTTTTTTTTTTTTTAAAACCCTTTATTGGAGATTCTTAATGGCCAGGTCAACCTTGGCCTGACATTTAGAATCTCGGGCTTTATACCAGCGGGTAAAACATAGCTGGTATTAACCCCTTATTACCCAGCGTGCCACCTGCCACCAGGGCCACTGGAAGAGTTGGATACAGCGCCAGAAGATGGCGCTTCTATAAAAGCGCCATTTTCTGGGGCGGCTGTGGACTGCAATTCGCAGCGGGGGGCCCAGAAAGTTTGGGCACCCTTCACTGCGGATTCCAATCCCCAGCTGCCTAGTTGTACCTGGCTGGACTCAAAAATTCGGCGAAGCCCATGTCATTTTTTTTTTAATTATTTCATGAAATTCATGAAATAAAAAAAAAAAAAAGGGCTTCTCTATATTTTTGGTTCCCAGCCGGGTACAACTAGGCAGTTGGGGGTTGGGGGCAGCCCGTAGCTGCCTGCTGTACCTGGCTAGCATACAAAAATATGGCGAAGCCCACGTCATTTTCTTAAAAAAGTTTTCAGGGAAAAACCTTTATTAAATAAAAAAAATGCTTCCCTGCATTTCTATTGCCAGTGAAAGTAACACCAAGCACCGGGGGCTAGCAGCCAGTAGCTGCTTTGGTTACCCTTAGCAACAGAAAATGCAGCGGGAGCCCACAAACAATGTGATTTTTTTTTTTTTTTATTTTTAATGAATTTTTTTTTAAAAAAAAAGGCATGGGCTTCGCCCATCGAGCACCAGAGCATTTTACTGCTCAATTCATCCCAAGTAATCAGATGACTCCAGTGTCGGCCGATTACTTGTTCTGTGTCCCCCTGCATCCATCGCAGCGTGTACGGGCTGTGAGGTCAGCGGAGTGGAGACAGTGACATGCTCTGCTCTGACACATAGTGTGCTGCATGTCACTATCTTTCTCCACTCTGGCACTTGTAGTGCAGGTGACCGGATGCTACATGTCACTAACTGTCTCCATTATGGGACTTGTTGTGCAGGTGAGAGTGTATACAGTTGGTACTATGCAGCAGAAATCACAGAGTGGGGCAGTTAGTGACATGTATCATCCGGTCACCTGCACAACAAGTCCCAGAGTGGATACAGTGACATGCAGCACACTATGTGTCAGAGCAGAACATGTCACCAACGTGCTCTGCTCTGTCACCTGCGGTGCTGCATGTCACGTTTTTGCCGCGATTTGGTGCCTTTTTTGCTGCGTTTTTGCTCACTGCGTTTTTAATCAGTGCACAATGCCATTAAAGATTGTTGATGAAAAAAATAAAAAAGGTCTGATGTCATTTCCTTATTCAAAATGTTCATTGTATGCAGGAGAGCAGACAGCAGCTGCAGAACTACAAGGCTCAGCATCCTCCATCCAGGACTGTATGCAGTTTTTTACCCAAAAAGAAAAAAAAAAATGACGTGGGCTTCGCCATATTTTTGTATCCTAGCCAGGTACAGCAGGCAGGTACGGGCTGCCCCCAACCCCCAGCTGCCTAGTTGTACCCGGCTGGGAACCAAAAATATAGAGAAGCCCTTTTTTTTTTAATTATTTCATGAATTTCATGAAATAATTTTAAAAAAAAATGACGTGAGCTTCGCCTAATTTTGGTGTCCAGCCGGGTACAACTAGGCAGCTGGGGATTGGAATCCACAGTGAAGGGTGCCCATGCTTTCTGGGCACCCCCACTGCGAATTGCAGTCCGCAGCCACCCCAGAAAATGGCGCTTTCATAGAAGCGACATCTTCTGGCGCTGTATCCAACTCTTCCGGCTGCCCTGATGCCGGGTGGCTAGCCGGGTAATAATGGAGTTAGGGCTAGCTGTATATTATCAGCTAGCCCTAAGCCCGAAATTCATGGTGTCACGCCAATATTAGACATGGCCACCATGAATTTCTAGTAATGATAAAAAAAAAAAAAAAACACAACACACAGAAAAATATTTTTATTAGAAATAAAACACAACACAATTAGTGACTCCATCTTTATTGAAATAAACCCCCCTCCGCAGTAATCCTGGGTTAGGGTCCCGCGCCGTCCAATCCGGATCCAATATCATCTGATCGGTTTGCTGGAAGGCAAAGCGATCAGATGATGTGTCAGGATCAAGTGCCTGAATCCCATCACACATCAGCTGATTGTATAAAAGCCGTTTATACAATCAGCTGATGCATCAGTGCAAAAAAAAAAAAAAAAAATACTCACGTCTGTGCTGATTACCGGCAGCTCCTGCAGCGGAGTCTGATCCTGGCCCATCACTGCAGGAGCTGCCGGCTATCAGCTGATGAAGTCCCCTGACAGCAGGAGCAGCTGATAGCCGGCCGGGCGCGAAAAAGCCGGCGAGACTACGATCAGCTGATGCGTCAGGTGACTGCATCAGGTGATCCACGGCCAGGTCCTGCAAGCTTCGTGCGTGCCCCGGGGAGACTGCACACAGCCGAAGCGGCGGGACCGAGACAGGGGCTGGAAGCAGGCATGGCACCGGGACCCTGCAGACAGGTGAGTATGACATACACACTCACTCACACACTGTATATACGCACACACACTGTATATACACACACATACTGTATATACACACACTGTATATACACACACACACACACACTATATATACACACTCTCACACACACTGTATATACACACACACACACTGTATATACGCACACACTGTATATACGCACACACTGTATATACGCACACACACTTTCTTCCCCTGGCTGTGTAGAGCTGCTGCTGTCTCTGTGTGATTGATGATCTCAGTGCATCCACTGGGAAGAGGCAGGGAGGAGGGTTTGGGTGGGAGCAGAGTGGGTGTATTAGACACAATGGGTGTGTTAGATAAGCTAGACACCGCCCTAGAGCCACAAAGAATTCTGGGACTTGTAGGAACTGAACACAGGAAGTCAGAGGAGAGATTAACCCCGTCAGAGCTGGAGCCAGCAATGAGCATGTGCTGCTGGTGCACAATAAAAGGTAATTTTGCTGAAAAAACATAATAGATGTGTTGAGGGGCACATATTAGCAAGATTTATCAGAAAAAAAAAAAATCAGTTTTGGTAACTGGACAACTTCTTTAACTCTGACCCTGCCGGTTTGAGCCCTTAAAAGGACTGCTAGAAAGTGCTATCCCTAAGCTGTCCAGCGCTGTGTATGGAGCGCATACAGCTGTATCAGCGATAGGACTGAAGACGGAGCTGCGACAGTGATGTCTGACACCAAAGACGCAGAAGAGATAATGGCGTCCTGGAGGAAAATGTCCGTTTTTATAATGCAGGGACATGTGACATGGACATCCTATCACACATGCCGTTGCTTCTCTGGCTAAAAGTCCACTTAGCTGTGTGTGTGTCTGTGATTGGCTGACATGCTGGCCCGCCCAACTACACGCGCGCGCTTAGGGAAGGAAGACAAGAAAAAAAAAAAAAAAATGGCGATCGCCATTATAGAAACAGCGGTGATCTGAAGGCGCTGTTCACGCACACTATACACTGAAATGTCATAATAGTGTGATTCACAGAGTGACTTACACTATTACAGCAGAAACCAAGCTAGGATTTAGCTGGTTTTTTGCTGCTAGAACCGTTCTCGAACGTTTCTAGAACTATCGAGCTTTTGCAAAAAGCTCGAGTTCTAGTTCGATCTAGAACAGGCCCCAAAATCACTCGAGCCTAGAACTGGAGAACCTTGAACCACGAACCGCGCTCAACTCTACTAATGATATATCGTCGGGGTCACGGTGTTTGTGACGCACATCCGGCGTCGTTAGCGACATCGCAGCGTGTGACACCAAGGAGCGACCTTAAACGATGGCAAAAGAAGCAAAAATCGTTTGTCTGAGAGAGGTCGTTTATTTATGAAAAATCATTGTCTTGTCAGTAGCGATGTTGTTTGTCGTTCCTGTGGCAGCATACATCGCTACGTGTGACACCGCAGGAGCGACGAACATCTCCTTACCTGCATCCACCGCCAATGAGGAAGGAAGGATGTGGGCGGCATGTTCCGGTTGCTCATCTCCGCCCCTCCTCTGCTATTGGACGGCTGCCGTGTGACGTCGCTGTGACGCCGCACGAACCGCCCCCTTAGAAAGGAGGCGGATCGCCGGCCAGAGCGACGTTGCAGAACAGGTATGTGCGTGTGACGCTGCCATAGCTATAATGTTCGCTACAGCAGCGATCACCACATATCGCACCGACGGGGGCGGGTGCTATCGCTAGCGATGTCGCAGCGTGTAAAGCACCGTTATGTGTGACACCGCAGGAATGACGAACATCTCCTTACCTGCGTCCACCGGCAATGAGGAAGGAAGGAGGTGGGCGGGATGTTAAGTCCCGCTCATCTCCGCCCCTCCGCTTCTATTGGCCGGCCGCTTAGTGACGCCGCAGTGACGTCGCTATGACGCCGAACGCATCTCCCCCTAGAAGGAGGGATTGTTCGGCGGGCACAGCGACGTCGCTGACAAGGTATGTGCGTGTGACGCTGCCGTAGCGATAATGTTCGCTACGGCAGAGAGCACCAAATGTCGCACGAACGATGGGGGAGGGTGCTATCGCGCTTAACATCGCTAGCAATCGCTAGCGATGTCGCAGCGTGTAAAGCACCCTTTAGTGAGTGGTTTGTGGTGAGTCTTCCGATGGGTCAGTGCATCTCCAAAATGGCCAATTTGTGGTGAGTCTTCCAATGGGTCAGTGCATCTCCAAAATGGCCAATTTGTGGTGAGTCTTCCAATGGTTCAGTGCATCTCCAAAATGGCCAATTTGTGGTGAGTCTTCCAATGGGTCAGTGCATCTCCAAAATGGCCAATTTGTGGTGAATCTTCCAATGGGTCAGTGCATCTCCAAAATGGCCAATTTGTGGTGAGTTCTCCAATGGGTCAGTTCATCTTTAAAATGGCTAATTTGTGGTGAGTCTTCCCATGGGTCAGTGCATCTCCAAAATGGCAGATCTTTAGGGATTTTCCCAGTGTTGTTTGTATCTACTAAAACAGGTTCAAGAAAGGACAACCAGTGATCATGTCTGAATGATGGAAGTAAGGGATAGCCCATCTGGGTAGATCCCACAGAACACATACTGCATGAGAAGGAGTAGGATCCATGCCAATCTGAGGGAAAGACTGAAGAAGGTCTGTAGAACTTCTTGGGAAGATCTCTGTCTACTCTCTGGTTCCCCAAATGAAAGTCAAAGGCAGGTGTGACAGATGCATTAAAGGGTCTTCCAATATGGAGGCTTAAAGGGAACCTGTCATTTCGTTTTTTGTATTATACTGCCCCAATATGTTTTAAATGATGCAATATGCATAACTAATATGTTTGTTTGGTTTTTTTTTGTTTTTTTAAAAATCCATGTATTCATATTAAAAAAAAAGACTTTATATGCTTAGGTGAATGCTGTAAATACCTGATGTTTCAGTCATAGGGGCGGAGCTTTTGCTGAGATCAGTCACTGTCACTCAAGTTCAGGCATGATTATTTTTTTAACTTAGCCACGCCCCCAACATTGTAATTGATTACACCACAGGTCCTTCAACATCACTTCTCTTCTGGGCTTGGCTCATTACAGTCATATGATCGTGACATCAGCACAGGTCCTGCACAACCACTTCTCTTCTGCGAATTACTACAGGTCCTTCAGTATCACTTCTCTGCTGAGCTCCGCACATTACAGTCATATGATCGTGACATCAGCACTGTGTCAAGCTGCCACCAGGGGGAGCCAGAGGTCTGCCACAGAAGACACTACACAGAGCAACAAAAACCAGGAAGTGGATGTACAGTGTGTACTCGTACACTGCCTCACAGCACAGCTGGGGAGCAGAGCTGCTGGGTGTGTGAGGAATGGTCAGACAGGCTGGGTCAAACACACTACGGGCAGAAGAAGGACCGGAGGAATGAACAGTAGCGGAGTTGAGGTCAGGCCGAGGTCAGTACCAGAGGAAGCAACCGAGTGGGGAGGTAGGAGAGGGGACAGAGGAATGGAGGGACGACTAGGGGACGGAACACAAACAGGGCACGGGGGCACAGGAGCAGAAGGATCAGGATAATACTTACAGGACATCACATCTCTTCTGTGATCCGCCCATTATGGTCCCATGATAGTGACATTAGCACAGGTCCTGCACAACCATTTCTTCAATGCTGAGCTCCAGAGCTCAACACTGGAGAAGTGGTAGTGAAGGACCTGTGCTGACACTAGACTCATGATTTGAAATGCAGACGGTTTAAGACATGAATACCTGTCAGGATGGCATTCCCCCAAATTTCATGCTTATCAGCTGCTCCCTTTCCTTTCCCACCACTTTGGCTCCTGATGAGATGCTGTTATTAATTTTGCAAAATCATTTGCCAGCAGCTTTCAAAGCAGGTTTCCTAATCATGGCTCTGTTAGCAGCCTAGGCATGGAGATGGATTACAGCAAATGGATTGGGCTTTATTTCTCCATAGGAAGTGGGGGCATGTTTTTATCTCTTTGTTCCAAGCAAACCAGTCCATTAAACTGCACACAGGCATACCAGAAAGATGAATCTTCCATTCAGGACAGGCAAGCCATTGATCGTTGATAGTAGGAATGCATTGTCAGAAGAGAAAGGAAGTTCCTGAACCTATAGTGCTGGAAGAATGCCTATGAACTAAATAACCACAAAAAAACTGAATGGAACGTTAAAAGAGCAGCTGAATAGGGACACATGTTAGACCTGTATGGTCACCAAAAGCAGTTTTATCTAGATTATACGAAAGAGAGGTTAAAAAATAGCTGTTTTCTCAATTTCCTTGGGAGAAGTTTTCGTGGTGTCTTCAAGTGAAGTTTCCAAAGTTATCGTCTTCCATCGACATTAAATATAAATAAAGCAGATAAAAGCTCCCAGCGCTGAAGGAAATATGCCCCAGCTCCATATAAAGTGGAGAGAAATATCTTTTGCAAGTTAAGAACGACAGAACGTTCCATCACGCTCAGTCGGAAGCAACAAGAACGGATCATATGAGTGTCTGCAATAGAAGAAGTCATGGAAAAAATAATTGCTGCCGCCTCTGTAATTGAATTCTTTCTGAGCCCGTGATCAGCCGAGGATTTTTATTTTTTTTTTCCTATTTTTACGTGATAATTTGCACTAAACTGACCGGCGATTTCCT
The DNA here is from genome assembly GCF_048569485.1 of Anomaloglossus baeobatrachus. NCBI lineage: Eukaryota > Metazoa > Chordata > Amphibia > Anura > Aromobatidae > Anomaloglossus > Anomaloglossus baeobatrachus. The sequence goes on from NC_134358.1 coordinate 32,565,490, forward strand.
AGAACCATTTAATACAGCTAAAGCGTAATGCATCTTATTAGAGTTATCAGACTGGAAAATAAATATTTTACGCTACATTTGCTCCGTTATTAAGTTCTTCGGGGAGTGTTGCTTGTACATGATCTCTCTTTAACTGTGTCTGCCAGGGCTCAGCTATAAAGTGAGACTCCATTATGTAGGCTTATGTGGGTTGAGGATCTGTTTTCCTGATACAGAGCTCCAAACCTCCTGCATAAATCTAATATATCAAATTCTAACTACCTGCAGCTGCCACTAGAGGGAGCTGAGGAGCTAACTGTATACAGTATGCAGCGAGCGCCTATGTCACAGGACGTTGTTGGCTCAGAACTCGCCCAGAGTCATGACGGTATCTGGCGCTGTTCACACCACAAACTCTGACACTCCGCACTGCGGTTTCTCTGGGGCTTCTGAGTCACACAGGCAGGTGCGAGCATCAACCAGCTGTGTGTTCATTAGTGATCGGGCTGGCTTGCTGGATACCTCTAGGATTAAATGTTGTGAGAAATCTATCACAACTTCTACCCACCTTTTTAAGATAGTGGAAACTGACTACCTGTGCCGATTATAGTGTGATGCCCTGGACTAGTCAGGTCATCCCAGGTAGTCCCATGCACACACACCCCCTCCCTAAAAAGGTGACAGCAGCCAAACTTAAAAACCTTGCCATCTCCCTCCAGGTTTGATGTCCACAGCAGGGGGTGGAGCCAGACGGTTGGCCCCGCCCACCGAGGAGTTCACAGGCCTGGAGGCGGAAAGAACAATAGTTCGGAGTAGAATAGAATAGTTCGGAGTAGACGATTAGTTTTGACAGTGGAGGAGAGAAGTCAAGTTCAGGGGCAGACCTGTGACCAGGCCTGCCATAGTCTACCAGGTGTCTGGGTTGGAGCCCAGTCACCTCTGGCAAGGAGGCAGACAGTGGTAGCCGCCTGCAGGAGCTGGGATTACAGGCGGTGGAACCGTAGGGACCGGGGTCGGGCGGTGGTCCGCCGGTACCGAACCGGGGAGGCGTTTGGAAACCGGAGCACCAGGAGGGGTACTCAGACCCAGTACGAAGCCCCGAATCAACCGGGCTGAGTCAAATCAACTGATTGAGGACAGGAATTAAGGACCTTTCCCACACAAGACCCGACTGAAGACAACAGCCCAACCATTAGGGTAAAGCCACCGCCAAGGCATAGAGACCAAAGGGGCCAGCGTCTACGGGCAAACAGGGCTCTCCTGACACACAGCAAGCCGGGGAGCGGACTACCGTTGCTTAGGCATAGGAGTCATAACGTTCACATTAAAGGTGGTGCAGGAGAAAGGCGGAAACCACCAACCTGTTAAGGGGAAGCTGCAGCCGGCTGCGGGCCCCATTCATCATCCCATTTGGTTTACCAGAGACTCCAGTGTGTTGTATCATAGTGAGTACACCAGTGCCTTCAGGCCGCGCATCGCGCTGCACCGCACCGACACGCCAGCACCATCCATTCCCCCGCCTCAGCACCTCCCTCGGGCCCCCGGGACAATCACTCCCCTACCCACGGAGGGGTCAACACCAAGCTGCGCAACACCGTCCCCTGGAGGCCTAGTCAATGGCAGCGGTGGTGTCCATCCATTCACCACAACCCATGGGTGGCGTCACAAACTTAAATCCCCTACAAACCACCGAAGTCCCTGCGTGTAGCGCCAACCCCCTTGCAAAGCGATGTGACCCCCGGGTCCGTGAGGAGCTCGAGCCACCCACCGTACGAGTACGGATCCGAGCGGCTCGGCAGCATTAAGCAATACTGTTCCATGTGCTGTTGTGATCCAGTTGCTGGTGAACTACTGAGTGCTGTTTGGTGGATTGTGGAAATTCTCTTGTCACCTGTTTATTCCCTCCCTGCTCTTTATTTCTTCCTGATTATGTATTGTCTACTCTGTGTGTGATTACTGTGAGTTAGCGTTTTGGGTTCCCCGTTTGCCTATTTGTGTGGGTTTAACCACTCCTGTCCTGGCCATCCCGAGGTATTGGAGAGTGGGTATTAGAGGAGGGATGGCCACGAGCAGGGCTACGTTGGCTGGCCATACCTCTTCACCATCAGAAGTACCCCTGGGAAATGTGACAACTAGGGTAACGAAGACTGAGGTCCAGTCTAGGAGCCCCAGCCCCCAGTTATCCCCTTATACATGATGACTGCCTTCTAGTTGCCACTGCATGTACAGATGTGTGCAATCTTACTTTTTTGCTAGAGATGTCATGATGGGACTTTAGGTGTCACACCAGGTATGTACGGCTCCCAGCGAGTGACACAATGCAGAGAGAACACTAGGGTATCAATACAACGAAAGGCCCTGGCACTAGGGAGATGGGACTGGGGTCACCTCCTAACACTCACCTGAGGCTGATCTTTGCACTCCTTAACATCCCTAGTCAGATCCTTCTCCTTGTGCGCCTTCATGTGTCTAGGCCCTTGCTGGCCATGAACTCACCCTGACTAAAGAAGGCCAGTCTCTCCACTGCTATACAACAACACAAGAAAGATAAGACAAATGGGTGAGGAAAGAAAAAACAAAAAGCACTCATTGGCTTCTTCAGGAGGAAACTTCGTAGCTGCAACAGAAACAACACCAAAGCTATGCAGTTTCAAGCTACTTCAACATGGACAGCACAAGTATAAGCTATAGCCATCTTAGGGAGGAGTGAGGAGTGGATATTTATAGCAGAAGGAAGTGCCTGCAGCTGAGGCTACAACTACCTGTTAGATCACTGTAGGATAGAAATGAACCTTAACCTTAACCCCTTTAGTACTGGAATAATTACTCTCCAACTCAGGGTAAACAATGACAGTACTAGAGCAGATCTGCGATCAACAATGCACTTGTGACCTTCTTATCCCAGGTCACCCCTGAGATCACATCAGGCCGTGACACACTCGTGACAGGAGGCACGTGAACCTGGCAAAATGCAAAGTCCATTGCAAATCGAACCTTCCGAGAAGGGGTTAAGAAAATTTTTCATATTCTGGCTCTTTAACTCTTTTTCGATGTGGTTATTTTTCAATTTTGAGCTTGAATTTTTCTTCTACCCTTCTTCAAAGGCCCATAACTTTTTTGTTTTTCCTTACACATATCCATATGACGGATCGTTCTTTGCAGGACGAGTTGTACTTTTGAATGACACCATTCACCTCATTTTTCCCGTGTTTATTGTGCAGTAAATTTTAGTTGGCGGCAGGATTCTCCAACTTAGTACAATTATGCTGACACCCATCATCGGGATTTTATTTATATATTTTACAGATTACAAAGAATTCAGAACATTGTAAACCTAAAAATTGATTTGTGTCGCCATTTGTAAGGTTTTGTTTTTTGCTTGGCGAGCTGTAGTTGTTATTTATACCATTTTGGAGTAGATATAATGTTTCTTTTGCTTTTTATTATTTTTATTTATTTTTTGGCAGCGGGAAGATAAGTATTACAGCTGAAAATCCGCACTTCTATTCCTTTCATTTTTTTTCTTTCTTTTTGGTGTTTTTTGACTTACAGTTTAAATAATTTTAGATTTTGTTAGATCAGGCTTTTAGACACGGCAATACCAAATTAGTATATTTTTTAAATTTTTTTTATACTTTTATATTTTTTTTTTTTCAACTGGGAAAACAAGAGATTAAAGCTTAAACTTCTTTTTATTTTTAAAAAACATTTTTTTTCAATAGTTTACTTTATTTTTCAATGTAACCGCTTAAAAAGTAAGCAATTTTTTGTTTCTGCGCTTTTGTTTTTCCCTCCTCTTATTCCAAGAGCCATAAATCTTTTTACTGTATTTGTTGGTCCACTTAGAGGACTTGAACCTGCGATCGTCTGATTGCTTGATCTATATACAGCAGTGCCACAGCATTGCTGTTTATAGCAGAAATCACAGTCTCCTATGAATGCCGGCTAAGTGCTGGTTTCCAATGGAGTACGGTGATAGCAGACACAGGGGTCTTCAGCTGACCCCTGGCTGCATGGCGTCATATCAGAGCCTTGCAATCGCATTGCCGAAGCGCCGATGAGGGGTTAGAACGACGCACTCCTTGTTGGTGAGCATTAAATGCTTCTGTCACAGATTGACAGCGGCACTTAACATATTAACAGCTTTGCTCCACCTCTGAATGTTATAGGCAAGTGATGGCTGAATATCACAGCCATCATCTGCTGGAAAAGATGTGGCTTCGGTTTGCAAGTGTGCCGCCCCTGCAGCGGATTGAACTGCTCGGATCCGGGGATGATGATTACTCATGGCTCGAGGGTCTCCAGACCCAGGGGCTAGGGGCCACACTCAAATGGAAATGGGGGTATTTACAGGGCATTTGATATAGTTATATAGACGCCACCCGTGGTGTACGGTAATTGGGAGTACCGCTGCTGCCGTTGGGAGTACCCAGGGTGATGGAGTGGGGCAGCTAGATGATGTTACCCTCCACGGGTAGGGGTAGGCCCCGGGACTTTGGATGGAGATGTGGGGTTGCAGTGCAGGGGTCAGTCGGGTACTCACTCAGCAATGAAGCAGACGCTGACAACAGGGTAAACCAAGTCTCTGGCTGCCGTTGCCTCTCGAGGGGAGCTCGTCCGGGTCTCGTCCCCTGCAGTGCTGCCTGGTGGTCCGTAACCTGCCTCCTGGCACAACAGCTTAGATTGTCCGTTGTGGCCCGATAGCTTGGAGCTGTCCGGGCCCCGCTCCCCACTATGGCTAAGTGAAGGAGCCTGCTCTCAGGAGCTCACGCTTGGGATTTCAGTGGGCCGCTTGCTAGGAAAGTCCTATCCCCCTCGTTGCGCTACTGTCCCCGATCTCATAGCTTGGTGGGAACAGTCCATAAAGGCCCTGTCCTCCGCAGGTTAATTGCCGGGTCGCCTGAAGCTTCACCCCGACCTAAGGTCCGTGTACCCCGTCGTGCCTTTGGTCCCGGACTGGTGATAGGACCAGGCTGCTGACCGTCCTCCTTGACGGGTTCCAGGCATGTAGCCTCAATCCCCTGCGACTGGGGTCCGACTCCTCTAGGTCCAGACCACCGTCTGCGACCTAGTTTACTTCTCCCCTAGGAGCTACAACTGCCAGCTTCCTCAGAGCTCTTCTCAGGGCTACCACTCGACTCCACTGACACCTCCCACCTCCCTGCCTGACCCCTAGGTGGGCGGCCCTATTCCTGCTTAAGCAGCCCACTGTTGTGCCTGACAGGTGTGGTGCAAGGTGTATCTAGGATTTGTGAATGCTGGTGGAGGCAGTACTGCAGGATGGAGACCCAGAACCATGGGGGGTTGAATACTGCATGGGGAGGGCAGTTTGTGCAGGACCCTGTGACGATCTGAATAGTCCAGGGGAGTCACACAAGCATCAAAGGCAGGGAATTGACAAATTATGGACATAGGTCATTAATCATTTGATCACTTATGCTCATTTGATTATTATAGCACCAATTATTCCATGGCGCTTTACATAGAAAAAGGGGTAAATAGAATAAAAATCAACAACAATAATCATGAATAATAGAAGGCACAGGCTGGTACAGGAGGAGAGAGGACCCTGCCCACGAGGGATCACAGTCTACAAGGGATGGGTGAGGATACAGTAGGTGAGGTTAGAGCAGTTCGTGCGACGCGGTGGTGGACTGAGGGTTGCTGCAGGTTGTAGGCTTGTCTGAATAGGTGGGTCTTCAGATTCCTTTTGAAGGTTGCCACCGTAGGTGAGAGTCTGATGTGTTGTGGCAGAGCGTTCCAGAGTATGGGGGAGGCACAGGAGAAATCTTGAAATCTTGTATGTGATTGTGGGAAGAGGAGATAAGACAGAAGGTGAGAAGGAGATCTAGTGATGGTCACAGGTTACGTGCAGGTAAGTAGCGGGAGACTAGGTCACAGATGAATGGAGAAAACAGGTTGTAATGGGGTCACATCGTAAGTGACGCACATCCGGCATCGTTAGTAATATTGTAGCGTGTAAAACCTACGTACGTTTGCGATTGAACGAAAAACCTTTCATCATTGCTAAAAATTGAATGTTAGGTTGTTCAATGTTCCCGAGGTAGCACACATCGCAGTGTGTGACACCCCGGGAACGATGAACAGCAGCTTACGTGCGTCCTGCGGCTCCCACCGGCAATGTGGAAGAAAGGAGGTGGGCGTGATGTTTACATCCCGCTCATCCGCCCCTCCGCTTCTATTAGCCGGCCGATGTGTGACGTCGCAGTGACGCCGAACGTCCCTCCCACTCAAGGAAGTGGATGTTCGCCGCCCACATCGAGGTCGTATGGAAGGTAAGTACGTGTGACGGGATTTAATCGTTTGTGCGACACGGGCAACAAATTGCATGGGCCACACAAACGACGGGGGCATGTGCGATCGCATACGAGATCGCACACCAAATTGTAAGGTGTAAAGCAGCCTTTAGAAAGGAGGCCATAGAGCAGAAGGTTGCAGTAGTCGAGGTGGGAGATGATGAGGGCATGCACTAGATATGAAGCAAAGCCAACGGCTGGGCTTTATTGGAGGACCAACATGGCAGCCATATGATTTTTGATGATTTGGGTGCCGTTGCATGTGCCCAGTGGTAACCAAGCCCTTTGAATGCCTCTACTACTGATTGACAATGGCATCTAACTGCTTAAATAGCAGTGATCAGAGCTGGCTCCATTTGCTGCTCTTTCAGGCAGGTGTTGGCAGTATTACACTGCTGGCATCTGCTGTGCATGGGAAATGCTAATCCATACATTTCTTAAAGGGATAACAGAGAAACAGCACAATGCAGAGTTCTAAAAAAAAGTTGGCCAAATATTGTTATATCCAAGCTTTAATAAAACAGACAAGTCTGGCTAACTTTAAGTAGATGTGGTCTTCATCTGTACGCGGTAAGCTCCCCCTAGTGGTGGCTCCCAGAGGCCACGATTTTGTCTTATGGCTGCATTACCGATCTATTCTAAAATCAGCCGGTGCAGAACTTTGTTGGCGTTCTCCTCTTAATATCCCTCCTCAGTGAAGAAAGACGATGCCGTAGAAGCCTAATTAATCATTGACGTTATCAGCTTGTAGTTATTGTAACCCCTTATGAGGAACATTTGATGATCAGCAGTTCGGGGCGTGCGAGATGGCGTGTGCTCTCATTTCTCTCTCCAAGGACTCATCACATGAAATCACTGTTCTCTCTCCTGTAAAATAGACGGCGCCTGTCAGACTCCGCCAGACGTATTGCTCTCATCAACGTGCCAATCCTGCGCGGCATTAGTATTCCTGCGGCTGACGAGGGACATATTCCATTTCCAAGCAGGACCTTTTTATATGCATTCGATTGACTCGCTATCGCTCTATTATCCTCCTCACAAGACTGCAAAATGCCGGGTCCTGGAATTATTATTTTTCAGAAAACGTCTCCACTCAGGACTAGAGTCCCATCTTTTATCACCACTATTTTCCAAGAGCTTCCATCGCACATCCTCTGGTAGACATAGACGTTTCATACGTACCTTCTCATGATTTTTAATATTTAACCTTATAGGGTTTGTTCCCATGTGGCGATCTCTTTTGCGCCGTTTTTTTTCGCTGCGTCTGAAACGCTCCATTTTACAATAGCAGCAAATCAGTGTTCATGGTACGGTAAAAGTGACCCCGGAACATGATTTTCCAGATCAGTGTGAATACGGTGATAAACAACTTGCACCAACTCTATTTTTATATTTAAGTAATGAAAATAAAATTCAGAATTTTATAAAAATAATGTTTTTTTTGCTTTGTGTCACTATTTTCTGAGACCCACAAGGTTTTCATCTTTCTGTTCATGCAGCTGTGTGAGGGTTTTATTTTTAGGTGGTCATCCGATGGTTTTATTGATACCAATTTGGAGTATATACGACATTTTGATCACTTTTTATTGTATTTTTTTAGGGAGGTGAGCAGTGGTGTAACTAGTGTCCGATGGGCTCTGGTGCAAGATTTGGACCTGCCGCCCCCCCTGCATGTTGGTCAGTTGTATGGGATCCTGTAGTGTAGCATTCTATATCCTCTAAAGACATACTTGTTGCCCCCCCCCATTATGTAGTAATGTACCCAACACTATACTAAAGTCCCCAGCCTGGGCCTCTCCAGGAATATATGTGCTACTTCTTGGACATCTTCCAAGTATGATTGTCTCACATACTAGGCCCATCCTGAAATATATGTCTCCCATCCTCGTATATATGTCCCTTATCCTTGGCCCCTTCCTGGTATATTTATCTCCTATTCGGGGCCCCTTCCTGGTATATATGTCCCCTATCCTGGTATATATGTCTCCTATACTGACCCCCTTCCTGGTATATATGTCTCCATCCTGGTATATATTTCCCCTATCCTGGTATTTATGTCTCCTATCCTAAGCCTCTTCCTGGTATATATGTCCCCCTTCCTGGTATATATATATATATATATATATATATATATATATAATATATATATATATATTCCTCATCCTCAGCCCCTTCCTGGTATATTTGTCTCCTATCCTGGGCCCCTTCCTGCTATATATGTCTCCCATCTTGGTATATGTGTCCCCTATCCTGGTATATATGTTTTCTATCTTGAGCCCTTTCCTGGTATATATGTCCTCCATCCTAGTATATATATGTCTCCCCTCCTAGTATATATGTCTCCCATCCTGGTATATACATCTCCTATCCTGGGCCCCTTCCTGGTATATATGTCCCCCATCCTGGTATATATGTCCCCTATCCTGGGCCCCTTCCTGGTATATGGGTCCCCCCATCCTGGGCCCCTTCATCATATATATGCCCCCCTTCCTTGGCCTCTTCTAGTAATATATGTCACCAGTCCTGGTATTTATGTCCCCTATCCTGGGCCCCTTCATCATATATATGTCCCCTTCCTTGGCCTCTTCCAGTAATATATGTCACCAGTCCTGGTATTTATGTCCCCTATCCTGGGCCCCTTCATCATATATATATGTCCCCCTTCCTTGGCCTCTTCTAGTAATATATGTCACCAGTCCTGGTATTTATGTCCCCTATACTGGTCCCCTTCATCATATATATGTCCCCTTCCTTGGCCTCTTCTAGTAATATATGTCACCAGTCCTGATATTTATGTCCCCTATCCTGTGCCCCATTCTAGTATATATGTCCCCCATCCTAGTATATACACTGACGAGTAAAAGGGTAACAATGTCTTGACCTTTTAGGTTGCAGGCTCCATAGCTCACCATTCATTACAGCTTTGAGCATGAGACGACCTTCATTTCATAGACAATCCTCTCAGCTATCTCATACATAAATGTGACTTGCAGCTATTTAGCATATGATTAGCTATGCAGCTTCTTGTCATATCACTGCATTGTTACTATTTTGCTTCTGTGGCGCCCCTAAGGCTTCAGTCGCCACAGAGTATTGCAGCTCATTTAGTTGCAGTATTCCCGTCGAGGTAAGGAAGGGGTTAATCACCGGTGTTCCACATTCACAATAAGGCTTAGGAGCCTCTCTCAGGAGCTGTGCTAGGGTAGGCAGGGGGTTGGCCATCACGAAGCATGGGAATTTCCCGGTCACTAGGACAACCACCTGGGAGGTGGGTTCCACTTGGGGTAGAAATAGGAGCAAACTCACACATCAGTAGACAGTCTTCCCGGGACATCAGTTCTGGGACACCTTCACTTCCTTCTTATCTTCACAGTCCTGGGGCTGGGGGTGCTACCGCTCAACCCAGGTGCCTCACAGCTACAAGGACCACTCTGACAAGGGACTTTCTTCTTTTTTCCAACACCGGTGACTTCTAACTTATCCGGGGTTGACGGAGCCCATCACAGCGGGTGACCAGTACTAACCGGGCGAGCAGCACAGCACAAAGAGTGAGTAAAGACACCTGGAACCGCAGCCATAGACTGTGTCTCTTGATTACCAGCACCCGCGCCTCAGCGCCCAAACGCCATGACTACTCCTCTCATCATCCTCCCCGGGGCCCGCCCCACCTGTGGGGAGAGATACCATCTCTGGCTGCTACTATCATCCACTCCGGAGGACTGCGACGGCAGCGGCGGCTAATCTCTGGCCGCATACCACAGGTGGCGTCACGACATTCATCCTACTACTATTCCCATCATCTTCCCTCTTTATTGGTGTACACCTCGGGGCATGAAGCTGGGTAGGCCACCGCGACAATCCAGATCATCACACCGGCCCGGTGACGAGTAACGCAGGTACGAGACACCCTGTGCCTGATACCCCTGCCCCCTGGGGGGCTACACTCCTGGTGGTGGAAAAATCTTTTTCTTCCTGTATACTACAAATTACAACCTGTTCTCACATTCCCTAATAGCTCAGTGTGTTATTAGGTTGATTCCCAAGTGAAAGGTCACTGGTTCTAATCGAGGAGCGGCCATGAAGAATATTTCCCAAGAAAAGAGAAGCAGCATCATCCAGCTCATCGATAGTGGTCTCTTGGCCAAGAAAATTGCCAAACTGCATCATGTGAGGCCATAAGAACTGGAAGAATACGAAATGGACTCCATCCATCAATTCAAAACCCAAGAGGTGACGTTCACGAAAAATACCGGAGTGAACAAGTCGCTCATCACAAGGTCTGTCAGTTCTGGGGCGACAAACCCGGCAGTGGAGGCGGCTCGTCTGCTCCATAATAGTGAGATCACAGACGTCCATGCAAGAACCAGGTGCCGCACATTACACAGGTCTACATGGTGGCCCGAAAAAGGTGAAGAAGCCGCAACTGCAATATCATTATAAGAAGCGTCGGCTCAAGTCTGCAAAAAAGTACTAAAAGTGGAAACTAGAAGATTGGAGAAAAAGTGATTGTGAGCGAAGAGATGAAAGTCAATAGATGACTCTGAGAAGTGCAAATAGGTCTGGAAGAAACAAGAGAAGTATGTACACAGTGACTGCGCCAGCAGAATAGTGAGTGCTGCTCTGGAGAATAATACAGGAGGTAACTCAGGATCAGTACAGGATCAGTAATGTAATGTATGTACACAGTGACTGCACCAGCAGAATAGTGAGTGCTGCCCTGGAGAATAATACAGGAGGTAACTCGGGATCAGTACAGGATCAGTAATGTAATGTATGTACACAGTGACTGCACCAGCAGAATAGTGAGTGCAGCTCTGGAGTATAATACAGGAGGTAACTCGGGATCAGTACAGGATCAGTAATGTAATGTATGTACACAGTGACTGCACCAGCAGAATAGTGAGGGCAGCTCTGGAGAATAATACAGGAGGTAACTCAGGATCAGTACAGGATCAGTAGTGTAATGTATGTACACAGTGACTGCACCAGCAGAATAGTGAGTGCAGCTCTGGAGTATAATACAGGAGGTAACTCGGGATCAGTAATGTAATGTATGTACACAGTGACTGCACCAGCAGAATAGTGAGTGCAGCTCTGGAGTATAATACAGGAGATAACTCAGGATCAGTACAGGATCAGTAGTGTAATGTATGTACACAATGACTGCACCAAGAGAATAGTGAGTGCAGCTCTGGAGTATAATACAGGAGGTAACTCAGGATCAGTACAGGATCAGTAGTGTAATGTATGTACACAATGACTGCACCAAGAGAAGAGTGAGTGCAGCTCTGGAGTATAATACAAGATGTAACTCAGGATCAGTACATGATCAGCAATGTAATGTATGTACACAGTGACTGCACCAGCAGAATAGTGAGTGCAGCTCTGGAGTATAATACAGGAGGTAACTCGGGATCAGTACAGGATCAGTAATGTAATGTATGTACACAGTGACTGCACCAGCAGAATAGTGAGTGCTGCTCTGGAGAATAATACAGGCGGTAACTCAGGATCAGTACAGGACCAGTAATATAATGTATGTACACAGTGACTGCACCAGCAGAATAGTGAGTGCAGCTCTGGAGTATAATATAGAAGGTAACTCAGGATCAGTAATGTAATGTATGTGCACAGTGACTGCACCAGCAGAATAGTGAGTGCAGCTCTGGAGTATAATACCGATGTAACTCAGGGTCAGTAATGTAATGTATGTACACTGACGGTACTAATAGAATAGTGAGTGCAGCTCTGGAGTATAATACAGGAGGTAACTCAGGATCAGTACAGGATAAGTAATGTAATGTATGTACACAGTGACTGCAGCAGCAGAATAGTGAGTGCAGCTCTGGAGTATAATACAGGAGGTAACTCAGGATCAGTACAGGATAAGTAATGTAATGTATGTACACAGTGACTGCACCAGCAGAATAGTGAGTGCAGCTCTGGAGTATAATGCAGGAGGTAACTCAGGATCAGTACAGGATAAGTAATGTAATGTATGTACACAGTGACTGCACCAGCAGAATAGTGAGTGCAGCTCTGGAGTATAATACAGGAGGTAACTCAGGATCAGTACAGGATCAGTAATGTATGTACACAGTGACTGCAGCAGCAGAATAGTGAGTGCAGCTCTGGAGTATAATACAGGAGGTAACTCAGGATCAGTACAGGATCAGTAATGTATGTACACAGTGACTGCAGCAGCAGAATAGTGAGTGCAGCTCTGGAATGTAATACCGATGTAACTCAGGATCAGTACAGGATAAGCAGGGCTGTGCTTTTCTCCGGGTTCATGTGAGAGGACAGGTAGGTGTTAAATGCTCCTAATAAGATGCAGCATTGGAAGCTGGAGATGTAAATGGTGCTGTTTTCCTTGCATAGATGTGCTGTGGATGAGGGAGCGGCGCTGCATCTCTCACAGTGATTATTACGTTGGCGAGACCATTCCGCACTACTGTAGACAATTTCTCGCCGAGAGGCCGGTGGCGGAGCTGTGTAATCCACTTAGGTTCTTTTTCTTAGCACCCTACCTTGGATATGAAGCCGCTAGGAAGCGATGGATCACGGGAAAGTTCTGACTAAAGTGTTCTCTTTTTTTATTTCGACACAAAATGGATCATCTGAGGACAGCCTCGAAGACCATGGGTGATCGTGAAGGTGCTGGTCCTAGATGGGCGCCACTGGTGGGCATCACTGTCGTCTGCATTTATGACGTAGGCAAGAAGGGGTGCGACCGAGTCCTTGCAGCTCTTTGATCCGGTATCTTGGAGCGACTTTCCCTCAGCACCGGGTCACTGAATAATAATGCGAGGTTTTCTTTCATAGTAGCTGGATGTGTCACGCCAATTACCAGGTCCTTCAATAACAGCAGAGGTGCGGCATTCTCCAATCCTCGGAGAACATCTCGTCCTCCGCTTCTCGTTCCTTGTGATTACCTTCCTTCACATCTTCCTAATAGCGTGACACAATCATGGCGCTGTTCTGTATCGCGGCCTGATCTACAAATTTACAGGAAATTACAGTGTTCCGCCGCCGTGTTTATATCCGCCGAGCTCGGCTGCCGCACACTTTTATTTACCCGCCGTATTTTTTTATGCCGCTGGTAAATTTGTTTTAGTATTTCTGTTTCCTCGAGACATTTTCATTGTGTTTTGTTTTTTTTTTTGTTTGGTAGAATATTGTGAAAGTTTTGTTTATCGGCGTCATGGGTCGTAACTTCTACCTAGAGGCTCTCGAAAGAGTCTCCGAGTGAACTTGTCACCTCGGCTCTCATGTGTCTTTAGTAGTAATACACAGGCGGGTGACAAGTTCACTTTTACATGTATAAATCACCAAATCCTGAAAATAAAATCCTAAAAGATGAATTGGAATTAGAGTTGAGCGGAGTGGAAATAATCCAGGTCCGGCGGATCCGCGGCGGATTGGCAAAGAAGTCCGGATCCGATCCGGAATCCGGCCCCATATACTGTATGTCAATGGGGATCGTAAAGTGAGAGAGAGGAGAGAGAAGAGAGGAGAGAGAAGAGAGGAGAGAGAGGAGACAGAAGAGAGGAGAGAGAAGAGAGAAGAGAGAAAAAACAAAAAAAAAAAACGAACCCGGATTGTGCAGCCGGATTCCCGGGTCCGGGTCAGACCCGGATCGGATGCTGAAACCGCGCGGATCCAGATTTTTACAGTTCAGGTCCGCTCAACACTAATTGGAACTTACATCTGTAACTGACTTCACTCTGCCGATAAATTGTGAAGGCTGAAGCAATTTGGAGGACATTATACTCAGCAGTGTACCTGTAAATCTAGCTCTGGGATGAGATAGAACACTTACTGTAAAGCAGTAGCACATTTCTGTATTGGTATGTGCCTCTTGCTTTTCCCTCTGACTCTGGTCCACTGTCGAATGGTGAAGCTGGAGCAGCAGATTAGATGACATTATGAAGGAGTACTCAGCTGTGTAGATGTGAATCCAGCTCGGGGATGGGTTATAACACTTACTGGAAAGAAGCAGCCCATTTCGGCATGTGTCTGTACCTCTCTCTCTCCCTCTGTGCTTTTCACACTGACTGCTCCACTGTGAAATAGTAAAAATGGGGAAGTAGTTTGGAAGACATTATAAGAAAGTACTGAGCTGTGTACCTCTGAATTTAGCTCTGAGTCCACTGCTCTAGGAGATTTGGACTTTTTACAGCACAGAGCACTGGTTACATCAATCTCATTAGTGTGTTTTATTACAGATTCCTTGCTTGTCAGTTAAAGGTACACAATTTGAAGGGGGAAGGGGTTGTAATATCTGTGTGTCAGGATTTGGGCACAGTACTGTCCACCGTGTGCTATCCGTGATAGCACACAGAGATCAGGAATTTTGACTCACCTGTCCTCGGCACTGCTTCTTCTGGCGCTGCTGCTTCCAGGTCTGTGGTGCAGGGAATATTCATGAGCATAATGAGCAGGCCTTGAAGCAAGAAACAGCAGGGCTGGAGACAGATGAGCATAGAAAGTCATTCTATTTCAAAGACATGTGTTTTCTCCGGTACGTGTCATGCGGATCACATAAGTGTGCGATCCATGTGACACTCGTGCTGCCAGAGAAAAACAGACATGTCACCATGTGAAGCACAGGGATACGCGTATGCTCCACACAGACACACGGTCCAAATGAAATCATGCACGTGTGCGCATATCCATTGATCTTAATGGTTCTACGTGTGTCCGTGTCTCCGGTACGTGTGAAAACTGGAATCACAGATATGTGAAGGAGGTCTAAGGAATGGTGTCATTCAAAACTACAACTTGCCCTGCAAAACAACAAGCCCCCGCCTCCCATTTGGATATTTCGAAGGAAAAAAATGAAAAAAAAGTGATGACTCTGGTTTACGTAGGCAGACTACAAATGAAAAACATGGGGCGGCTTTCTAGGCTTTATGGGGTGGCTATCAATCATGTAGTCACCATCATTAGATGTTACATGGAGAATTGTACATCTTTTGCTTTTCTAGTTGGTAGAAATACTTAGCAATCAATACTGAGATTGTTTCCCTTGAATTTATTGTTCCGTAGCGCTAAGCCATAGACAAGCCCTGACGGACGGTTGTTACAGGCTGGGATCTGTTGTAGATTGATTTTTAGGCTGTGTTTCCTGATGAAGATTTGTAGAGGATTTGTCGATAGAATATTACTTGTATGGACGGCTTGCGGGTCCATGATCGTTGATTGTTTCTTTATTGATCTCTGGGAAATGCTTTATAACTTGTGGAAGGAACGTATCATTAATGGAAAGCTTCGTCCCAGTGAATTTACGTAAAGGGATTTTCTGCATTTTATGAAAAGCTTTAGGCTTAATCAGTGTTTAAATGAAAAGTTTTACAACTTTGTAACATATTTTAAGTCTCCTTTTCTAGGTATTTTTAGGATGTTTGCTGTTGGAGATTTATAATTCTCTTCCTTCCCTACACAATAATTCCCTACATATTCAGTTCTGGGAAGTCAATACAATTGTATCCACTGTAGACAACGCTCTGTGAGCGCAACACATCAATAGCAGCTGCACAAATCTGTCGACTGGTTTACTACTGGGAAGTCAATACAAATATATCCAGTGTAGACAACGCTCTGTGAGCTCAACACATCAAGAGCAGCTGCACAAATCTGTCGACCGGTTTACTACTGGGAAGTCAATACAATTGTATCCAGTGTAGACAACGCTCTGTGAGCTCAACACATCAAGAGCAGCTGCACAAATCTGTCGACCGGTTTACTACTGGGAAGTCAATACAATTGTATCCAGTGTAGACAACGCTCTGTGAGCTCAACACATCAATAACAGCTGCACAAATCTGTCGACTGGTTTACTACTGGAAAGTCAATACAATTGTATACAGTGTAGACAACGCTCTGCGAGCTCAACACATCAATAGCAGCTGCACAAATCTGTCGACCGGTTTACTACTGGGAAGTCAATACAATTGTATCCAGTGTAGACAACGCTCTGTGAGCTCAACACATCAATAACAGCTGCACAAATCTGTCGACTGGTTTACTACTGGGAAGTCAATACAATTGTATCCAGTGTAGACAACGCTCTGCAAGCTCAACACATCAATAGCAGCTGCACAAATCTGTCGACTGGTTTACTACTGGTAAGTCAATACAATTGTATCCAGTGTAGACAACGCTCTGTGAGCTCAACACATCAATAGCAGCTGCACAAATCTGTCGACTGGTTTACTATTGCGAAATCAATACAATTGTATCCAGTGTAGACAACGCTCTTTGAGCTCAACACATCAATAGCAGCTGCACAAATCTATCGACTGGTTTACTACTGGGAAGTCAATACAATTGTATCCAGTGTAGACAACGCTCTGTGAGCTCAACACATCAATAACAGCTGCACAAATCTGTCGACTGGTTTACTACAATGTATCAATGTGGAGTCCAGGCTGTTTAGCTCACAGAGCCTTGACTTGGATGGAAGGCAGTGCGATGTAGAGTCATTGGGTCACCAATGGATTTCGGTCAGGGATAAACCAAGGAGCGGAGTCCAAGATATTCTGTGTCCTTCAGCCTTGTAAAAATTTCAACAGGGAATTGTCACACGTTGTCTGGCTCAAAACTCGCCGAGTGTCAGGACTACTTTTGACGCTGTTCACACAGCAGAGTCAGACACTCCACACACTGCTTTTCATTTGCACAGACAGGCTCGGACATCGACCAGCCATGCTTTTGTTAGTAATTGAGCTTGCAGGGAATTGTCACACAGTGTCTTGCTCAACACTCGCCGAGTGTCAGGACTACTTCTGTCACTGTTCACACAGCAAAGTCAGACATTCCACACGATGCTGCTTTTCAATTGCACAGACAGGCTCGGGTATCGACCATCTGTGCTCTTGTTAGTAATAGTGCTTGCAGGAGTTAATTTCTGCTAGCCTCTGGATTACTGCTTGAGTCACATATTGCATTAGACCTATCAGCATCACCTCCACCCTTTTTAAGATGGAGGAGCCTGTCCTCCAATGCCGATGATAGCTTTTGCAATCCTGGTCCTTGTGCTTTGATATCCAGTTGCTGGTGAACTTCTGCATGCTGTTTGATGTGTTGTGGAAATTCTCTTGTTGTCTGATTATTTCCTCCCTTCCTTTAGTTTCCTCCTGATCACATATTGTCTACACCTCTGCGAGTGATTGCTGTGAGTTTGAGTTTTGGTTTTCCCCCGTCTGTTTATTTGTGTGGGGTTAATCACTGCTGTCCCGGCCCTCTCCTGGGTGGAGGGAGAGTGACCACTAGACCAGGGTTGTTAAGAGCTAGTGTTAGGAAGGCAGACCAAACATTGTCACCTTTGGGATCAAGGTCAGGGTTCTCCTAGCATGAGGGCCAGTTTAGGCTCCCGTGTTCCTAGTAATCCTGTCACAGCCTGTGACAAGAATTCCCAGGTTGCTACCCTCAGACTAATCTCTGTTAGCAAGGACTGGCAAGTAAATGGACGGAAGACACTAAGTGATGACAAAAAATGTAAGGTCTGCCCGGGACCACAGTCTCAGGATGGCTATCACGGACAGACTAGAGGCAAGCCACCCCCGCTCAGCAGAATCCCTAGAACACTGAAACCCTGTCACCCCTGTACAGGGATCTGGAATTATTACAGGGTGCAGGAGGTCACTGCCTATAGAAGGCTGCACTCCAGAGAAGAGTGGTCATCAGGAAGGGTCAAACCAGGAGATACAAAAAGGGATGACATCAGCAGGCAAGAGCATAGACAGGAAATCAGGCTAAGGTCAAACCGGGGATGGCAACAAAGTACAAAAATGGCAGGTAGGAGAGTCATCAGAGAGCAGGTAGAGGTCAAAACACAGGGATCAATAATACATAGCAGGGTGTGAACCAGAGACAAGCAGTAATACCTAGACTATATCTGGCAGGGAGCAGCAGACCACTGAAGGTATAAGAAGGGTGTGGTGCCTTCCCATTGGCTGGAGCTGGAAGCTGATAACTTCACCTAGAAGGCACACACCACCACAGTTAGCCAGTGGTTTTGCAAGTCCCAGGCCTACCAAGCTTAGTGGATGGGCATAGACTGCACTCACCAGAGCTACTGGTACTGACTCTGCTTCTATCACCGCCACCACCCACCATGTGAATGCAACGGTGCCTGGTGGCTGAAGCAGAAAACACAGCAGCAGACACTGGTGGAGATGTGACAAAACAGTACTCCAGAATCATAGACAGAGAGTACACATGTTTGAGCCAGTAGAGTTGAGTCCTAAGTAGCAGAAACATAGTCAGAAACATAAGCCGGCTCAATACCAAAAAGAAGAGTAAGAAGAAACATTCAAGAACCTGAAGACTTTATAGTTCAGGCACTAAGTACCTTGAGAATTCTGGGACACTTTTGGGGTTGGCCGAGATCATGGGTAGTTGATGTGTGTTGGTTCTTTTAGGGTGTAGAGAACTCAACCCTGAAATGAGGACTAGTGGTGCCGAAAGGAAGCAGTGATTGGGAGCAAAACATCAGGTACTTTGGATGGTGAACAAGTTATGCTGTTATTAGACAGAAAGATTTTTTAACAATTGCGATTGACGACTGAATACTTATCACGTCGTTATCGTGCGTACAAGCTAATTATTACAAAACCAAATGTTGGCTTGAAAGATGGTTGTTGCGGTTGATGGATCGTGGCATGTATTACAGCTTTTAGTGACGTATTACACGGTGAAATTTTATGCTAACAAACAATAATTTTTAGGCAAGTTGAAAGACCTGGTTTCACGACAATCGAACGATATTATGATTGATAATGTGGCGCCCCTGAGGCTTCAGGTGCCACAGGGTATTACACTACTTTTAAGGGATAATATCTATCCCAAGTCAAGAGGGGGTTAACTGTCGGTGCCTTTGTTGCGGGCAGGGGCCACTGCCGCTTCTGGGGCCGCTCGGATCTGGGTTACTGCTGCGGCTCGAGTGGTGACCGGACCCGGGCTCGCACAGCCGTCCGTCCTCACAACCATCGGAAAGGGGGTATTTACAGGGAATTTTTGTCCGTGACACCACCTGTGGGTTGCGGTGAGGGATGGTGACACCGCCGCTGCCTGGTGATGGGGCGCTTGGGGCTGATGGAGCGGGGCAGCAAGATGGGATCCCCTCCACGGTTAGGGGAGGTGTAGTCCTGGGGCCCGCAGACTGAACACGGGAGTGATGGCTGTTGGAGGTGGCACGCTGGGTTGGACCGGGGGTCAATGGTGTACTCACAGTTCAGTAATTTCACACAAGTCCAGTGGTAAACCAAGCTGCCAGTGACCGGCTGCCATTGGATCATGTATTCGGGTCCCACACCCAAGTTAGTGAACAGGTATCCCTTCCTCCTGCACTCTGTGTTTGTCTCTGCTGTTGGACGACTTCGAATGGAATGGAGAAGTCCACTCCCAGTTCTATATGTATTTGGGAGCTGTGCCCATGAAATCTGACCCTTGGGATTTCTGTTGGTTCTGGCGGACACCCTATCCCCCGCGTTGGGCTTCCATTTCGCTCTCTGAGCTTCTCTGGAACAAGGCCTGAAACTTTGCCCCGGCTGGTTAATTAACGAGGGGGCTTGCAAGCGTCCTCACCCTAGGGTCCAGGTACCCCGACTGTGCACGGCCTCCGGACCGGATTCCCGCTGTTGGTACCAGTGGGCCACTACCTTGCCCCGGTCCACTTTAGGTCTCCCGCGACCGGATCTCCATCGCCTGTGGCCCTGCTCACTGTCTGCCCCCTAACCGGGTAGTCCAGGGGCCCCTACCCCTGACTACACTTCACAGCCTGCACTTGACTCCAACTTGAACTTCACTCACTCAACTCCACTCAACTGACGTGTTCCCGCCCATGACTCCTCAAGACCCCTAGGTGGGCGTTCTCATCCACCTGATCCCGCCCACTGGTGTGTCCTAGTTATCATGAGGGGGTGGCTAGGCTTTAATGGCTGTGTGTTGTACCTGAGTGTGGGCTTCTGGTGGTAGCAAGGAGGATGTACACATTTGTGACTACCTGGTTTTGCCAGGGCGTCACACCTTCACAAAACCACACACATACAACAATAGGTGCTTTCCCACAGGGGGTGGACTAGGGCAGACAGAGTAGTGAGCCATCACAAAGCATGGGACTTCCCCAGTCACTAGGACAACTACTGGGGGCGGCGCCACTTGGGGTAGAAGTAGGCACAACCATTTCACCAGAGCAGACCTTCCCGGGCACAGTTTGGGATAATATCTCAGACGGACAGCAGGAGTAGAGTGTTGCTCTTCCTTCGTGGGACCCATGGCTTGGAGCTGGAGACTCGGCCCGGGTTCTGAATAGCAAACAGGGGACACTCCACTAGAAAGACTTTCACGGGGACCGGCAGTGACCGCCGACTATCTGGGATCAGCTGGAGCCCATCGTGGCGGAGAACAGTACTCTGGGGCAGCGCCTGAACTACCAGTGAGTAAAAGACCTGAAACCGCAGCCCTGTCTCTGCCTCTCCTTTACCGTCGCCATCGCCCAGTGCTGCAGCACCATCGGGGGCTACCACCACCCTCGTCCATCCTTGGTCATCCTCCCCGAGGTAACCCTGCTCCGCCTGGAACCTTCACCATCAGCCCCGGAGAGCAGCACCCGCAGCGGCGGCCCATCCCTGGCCGCAGACCACAGGTGGGTCACAATCTAAAAAGACTTTCCTCACCGTCTCTACCGCCCTCGCCCTCCATCCTACCATCCCGTCCACCGCCTTCCCTCCCTTCTGTACGTCTCAGGATCACGAAACCGGGCAAGGCCAGCCTGTGATGACGCAGAGGATCTGCACCCCCGGCCCGGCGACGTGTCGGGTGAAAACCCCCTCGACCCCGGAGTATTAGGGCGGCTTTGCACGTTGCGACATTGCACGTGCGATGTCGATGGGGTCAAATCGAAAGTGACGCACATCCGGCGTCGCAGTCGATATCGCAACGTGTAAATCCTTTTTGATACGATGAACGAGCGCAAAAGCGTCGTTATCGTATCATCGCTGCAGCCTCCGACATTTCCATAATGCCGGTGCAGCGACAGGTGCAATGTTGTTCCTCGCTCCTGCGGCAGCACACATCGCTGTGTGTAAAGCCGCAGGAGCGAGGAACATCACCTTACCTTCCTCCCGGCTGCAATGAGAAGGACGGAGGTGGGCGGGATGTTTACATCCTGCTCATCTCCGCCCCTCCACTTCAATTGGCCGCCTGCCGTGTGACGTCGCTGTGATGCCGCACGACCTGCCCCCTTAGGAAGGAGGCGGGTCGCCGGCCAGAGGGACGTCGCACGGCAGGTATGTGCGTGTGACGCTGCCGTAGCGATAATAATCGCTACGGCAGCTTTCACTAGATATCGCACGTGCGACGGGGGCGGGACTATCGCTGCAGTATCGGTAACACATTGTTACCGATGTCGCAGCGTGCAAAGCCCGCCTTACAATAGTAACTATTACACATTGTGAATATCGCCATCTTAAGAACAATATTGCAATTTTACATCCGATTGTTGCCCCGACTAACAAAGGCTTAAGGGAACCATTACTTTTAGGGTCTATTCACATTTTAGTCACAATTTCTTAGGACTTTTGATACCACCAGTGCCCACCAAGCCCCAGTTATAAACAATACAATGCTAATTTTCCGTGTCATTATTATTGAATGTATAACGAGACGGTGCGAATGTGAACATAACCTTAGAAAAATACTTCCTAGCCCATCAGAAGAAAATTGTTTGAAGCAAGTAAAAAATTCATATTAAGATACATTTAGTACAAAAATATGAACATAAACAGACAAAATGAATAATAAAGAGGAAAAAAAGCACTAAGTGTTATTCAACGGCAACTGGTAAATGGAATGAATGGAACACGAGGAAATAAAATGTACATTTACTTCTCTCAGGGCTCCTTTGTATTCCAGTCAAAAAGAACAACCTGTTCAGGTCAGGACTGAATACATGTTGTATACCCACATGAAATTATTAAAAAAAAAGGAAGATGGATGAGATAGTACTAATTTGCTTATCTAAGCTCATATCTGGTGCAACATCTCAAGTGTGGGGTGATGTAGATGTTTTTTCAGATCTGTACATCACACTGGTGAGTCACTTATCATGCTGCATTTAAAGCAATTGTGTCACGACATGGACTTAGGTGAGGCCAGACACCTTAGCTCACAGCGAGGGCCCCACCAGCTCCTTCCACCTAAAGGTCCAGAATCCAAATGTCAAGAGAGCCTACACAGCAGCTCACAGCGAAGGCCCCAGCAGCTCCTTCCACCTAAAGGTCCAGAATCCAAATATCAAGAGAATAGCTGGTATATAAAGGGACTGGGAGTGGTCCCAAACAGGAAACACCTGATCAACAGTCAGAAGCTGCTGGCAAGGAAGAGTGATTAGCCCTTGCCACACCTAAAGAAAGAAAACAAAATTAATATGTAGAGTCTCAGATGACAATGAGAGACTCTAGTTCTGATCCTGTCACTAGTCTCAAAATACAGAGGAATGGCCGTAACAAATTCAAAAACATTTTTTAAAATTGGAAAATCCCATCTGCGGAAGCGATATTGGTCGCCACATGGACTGTTACTTTGCAAAAAAAATCAGTATCCGTTGAAAGTGAATTTCCTCCACAAAATAGATGGCATCATGAGGAAAGACGAGTATGTGGCAATACTGAAGAACATCTCAAGACATCAGCCAGAAACTTAAAGCTTGGGCGGAAATGGGTCTCCAAATAGACAATGACCTAAAGCTACTGCCAAACTGGTTACAAAGTGGCTTTAGGATAACAAAGAATGTTTTGGAGTGGCCATCATAAAGCCCTGATCTCAATCCTATTAGAAAAAAGTTAAACATGAAAGGAATAGAATTTCTTTTTTTTTTCTTCTTAATAAACAACTCAAAGCAAAAGTTGCAAGACATTTTTACAAACAAAGCAAATGTATGAAGTCGTCTACTTTGCGTTCCGTGTGGCTGAAGTAACAATGTTCAGAGCATTCACATTCTACGGTGAAAGCGTCTGCACATTGTTCAGTCCACGTTAGCAATTTCGTTGGCAGCGAGGGCAGCGATAATGGAATGCAAATGAGGACCGCGATCGTTCACGTTGTGACCCCCTAACTTTAAAAGCTCCGTCTTGTCTCTTTCATGCCCACCAAAGCACAAACAATCGCTGACTGGAAGATACAGGAAAAATAGAAGAAAAAACCTTATCATGAAGGTGTTTGATCCCAGGAACAATTTCTGTTTCTTTATCAAAACAATTTGAAATTCTAAGATGAAGAAAACACATAACACAATGCATATTCTACACTAGCGCTATAGGTGCATGAGACAAGACCGGCCCAAACCGTGAACCCCGACCATACCACTATACATCATCCAAACAAATCAGTATAGAGAGGGGGGAGCCAGCACTGCCTATGAATGGCATGCAACAAATAAAAAGTGTAAAATTCACAAATTCATTCCTACTGTACTATAATGCAAAATGGGATTTTTAGAAAACAATTGATCAATAATTTGAGCCACCCCTGCCACGTCACGGCAAATCTCAATAGGGAGGTCCTACTCTATATAATATAATTTACCATTGTGCCATACGACCTCCTAAATATTTTAATAAGCAGAACCACATAATAGCAACACATACAGTATACCTGTGACATTTCAGATCCGCTCCCATGTTGAAAAGACAGACAACTGCTAATAAAGGCAGTCCAGGTGCCAGCATATGCAGTACGGCCACACACACCAGCATAATGTCAGAACTAGCCCTCACAGTGTCTGACGAGCAGCCATGGATAAAGGCGGAGCAGGCCCAAGTAAGGCTTGTTTCACACTTGCGTTGGGTTGAATCCGCTGGGTCCGTTGCGGTGTCGTTTTGACGCATCCGTTATTTTTGTGGTGTCAACAGATGCAACGGGTCCGTTATTTCATAGGAATCCGTTAGCTGATTCCTGTGAAATAACGGACCGTTGCATCCATTTGGCGTCCGTTAGGCGTCCGTCTAACGGAATCCGTCGGCTCTGTTTTATTTCTTTTTTCATTTTTTTTCATTCTGGGCATGCTCAGTAGAAATTAGCGGAATCCAGCAGCGGATTCCGTTGTTAAGCACTTAGCAACGGAATCCACTACCATAGGGAACCATTATAAATGTTAACGGAACCAACGGAATCCGTTGGCTGGCGTCATTTTGACGCAAGCATTTAACGTTACATTCTGCGTTGCTTCCGCTCGGCGGAAGCAACGGAGCGTTGGCCAACGGAAGCAACGCAGGTACTTTTGGCACAATCCGTCATCAATGCAAGTCTATGGGAAACAACGGAATCCATTAACGGATTCCGCTGTTTCCCAAGACAGCGGATTGCACCAAAAAAAAAAAAACGCAAGTGTGAAAGTACCCTAAATGGTGCTTAATTAATGATGCCTGTGGAACAGGGTAATGTGAACAGGCTCCAACATTAATTTTGATAGTAGCAGAAGGAATTTGCAAACCACACTGGGCGTGCACGGCATGGTGGGGGTCAACCACCGGACCAGTAAATCAGTATAGAGAGGGGGGAGCCAGCACTGCCTATGAATGGCATGCAACAAATAAAAAGTGTAAAATTCACAAAGTCATTCCTACTGTACTATAATGCAAAATGAGACTTTTAGCAAACAATTGATCAATAATTTGAGCCACCCCTGCCACGTCACGGCAAATCTCAATAGGGCGGTCCTACTCTATATAATATAATTTACCATTGTGCCATACGGCCTCCTAAATATTTTAATAAGCAGAACCATATAAAAGCAGCACATATACCTGTGACATCTCAGATCCGCTCCCATGTTGAAAAGACATCCAAACAAATGTATTGTGCTACAAACACACAGAGGAGTCGCCCCATCATGGCTGGTGAATCAAATATTTATTTTAGCTCTTTGTATTTCCCTTTTTTTAAGAGACACAACATATTTTTTTCCATCCATACAGTCATTTGAGCGCTTGTACTTTGGGGGATGAGTTGCAGTTTTGAATGATAACCTTGATTTAGCATATAATTTACTGAAGAATGGAGAAGAAACTCAGAGGAAAGAAATAGCAGAAAAACATCCAGAATTGTTATATGTACAGTATAAATAAATAAATAAATATATATATATATATATATATATATATATATATATATATATATATATCTGAAAACAGAAGTTTCCCTCTGCTATCTATACAGACACATCTGCAGGTTTTTCCCTCCGCTCTCTATACAGACACATCTGCAGGTTTTTCCCTCCGCTCTCTATACAGACACATCTGCAGGTGTTTCCCTCCGCTCTCTATACAGACACATCTGCAGGTTTTTCCCTCCGCTCTCTATAAAGACACATCTGCAGGTTTTTCCCTCCGCTCTCTATACAGACACATCTGCAGGTTTTTCCCCTCTGCTCTCTATACAGACACATCTGCAGGTTTTTCCCTCTGCTCTCTATAAAGACACATCTGCAGGTTTTTCCCTCCGCTCTCTATAAAGACACATCTGCAGGTTTTTCCCCTCCGCTCTCTATACAGACACATCTGCAGTTTTTTCCCTCCGCTCTCTATAAAGACACATCTGCAGGTTTTTCCCTCCACTCTCTATACAGACACATCTGCAGGTTTTTCCCTCCGCTCTCTATGAAGTGACATCTGCAGGTGTTTCCCTCCACTCTCTATAAAGACACATCTGCAGGTTTTTCCCCTCCGCTCTCTATACAGACACATCTGCAGGTTTTTCCCTCCGCTCTCTATACAGACACATCTGCAGGTTTTTCCCTCCGCTCTCTATATAGACACATCTACAAGTTTTTCCCTCCGCTCTCTATACAGACACATCTGCAGGTTTTTCCCTCCGCTCTCTATAAAGACACATCTGCAGGTTTTTCCCTCCGCTCTCTATAAAGACACATCTGCAGGTTTTTCCCTCCGCTCTCTATAAAGACACATCTGCAGGTTTTTCCCTCCGCTGTCTATAAAGACACATCTGCAGGTTTTTCCCTCCGCTCTCTATACAGACACATCTGCAGGTTTTTCCCTCCGCTCTCTATAAAGACACATCTGCAGGTTTTTCCCTCCGCTCTCTATAAAGACACATCTGCAGGTTTTTTCCTCTGCTCTCTATACAGACACATCTGCAGGTTTTTCCCTCCGCTCTCTATAAAGACACATCTGCAGGTTTTTCAACTCCCTGAGCAATCAAGGGAGCCTGTTGTCAGCCTTTTGGGACATGCAAAAGAAGAGGTCCACGTCTGAGGGGAGCACAAAGACAAAGTAGGCGTCAGAGCCGGGTTCAAAGGTTATGTGGCGCCCCTGAGTGTCAGGTGCCACAGTGTACTATATCTAACCCCGGATTCCTGGAAGACCAGTGCTGGTAACCACCACAACACACACACAATCCACGCCCTTTTCCCCAGACTGGGTAACAGGCTAGAGATGGATTTGACGGGTGGTCATCTATAGGCTGGGATACATCCAATCCACTAGTCAGAAACCTGGGAGGAGGAGGGGCTAGTCAGTGGAGTGGACGGACGATGTACATCTTGTGAGATAGTGAAAAGTCCCACAGATAGTTGGTCAGAAGTTGACGTGCTGACGGAAAGTGTGAAGTGGCTACTGAGTAAAAAGGAGTACGGTTGCCAGGGAGAGTACGGCGTGAGTACTCACTGGCCCGAGCACCAATGGGGTACAGGGCCCTGGTTCAGGAAGATGCTTTAGGCTCACCTGATTACAATCTTCTGCCTGGTGAGGGGACCATCAAGGACCTTACCGACATTACTGTCCAGGGCACTGCAGCAAAGAGGGAACCTGGGAACAGGGACAGAGGTCCGACCCAAGAGAGGTTCAAGCTGCCTGCCGTACGGGCCAGGATGGAGACAACAGGAGAGGACCCCAAAACGCTCCAAGCCATGGGGACCCACCAACTACAGACAGGTTCATGGAAGTAAAGCTCACCAGGTCACTACACGGCACTGGAACAAAGGGAATACCGGATTGGTAAAAACCAGCACAAGCCAGGCAGCAGCAACTCCAAACCAGTGAGGAAAGCACAAGTTAAACTTCAGCCCCTGTGTTGTCTGAATTCTCCTTACACGTCTGCACCTATAGACTACAACCACCATCATCCTCTCCTGGAGCCTAGCTCTACTTGCGGAGGGCCATTACATCTAAGCTGCCTAATACCATCAGCCCCAGCAGTGAGAGACTTTGCAGCGGCGGCTTCTCCCATATAGCCGCAAACCGCAAGTGACGTCACGAAAAATATTTTATTTTTATTTTTCCCCTTGTACAAATCCCCTTTTAAGCGACCCCCAGGTTCATGGAACCGGGAAATGGCAACCCAGTGAACTGTCCCTGTAAATTGAAGCCGGGACCGAGTACCCGAAAGCCCTGGGGTGCGTCAGTTCCATCTTGTACCATTTTCTGTTGGAGGTGTCGTATCCTGGGTCATATATGTTTGTCCTCTGGGCAATGTGTGGCGCCCCTGACCTGGTCAGGCACCACTGAGTACTGCACCCATGCTGGGGACAGTACAAACAGGTAATCCAGAAGGCTGACCGAGGTGTGACTACACAGGCGCATAGTGATCAGGTCTCACACATGTACCTTTGAGAGGACCCCTGGGGATCCCAGGAGGGGGCAAAGCCTTCACCTCCACTTGAGGAGTGGAGGGGGCGAAGCCTCCATCTCCACTCAAGGGGTGTGGTAGAGAGCCTGGTTGCTAGGTGGCATAGGCAGGCACAAGAGGGAGAAGGAGGAGAACAGTCTGAAGCAGAGTGTGGAGGAGTGAGGAGCATGGAAGTGAAGCTCAGACAGGAGCAGCAGTGAAGGTCCCAGGAGTGAGCCGGTTTAGTGCAGAGTCCAGGGAGCTCAGTCAGGAGCAGACCCCTGGGGCTGTTGCAGTCTAACAGCGCCCGCGCAGTGGCTACCGACGGGGGAGAACGGTCACCTAGGAGTGCTACCCGAAATCCATCTTCAGCTAAAGAGAGAGCACGGAGTGGGAAGTAAGGAGACTGCTAGGGAGTACCAGGCCCAAACGGGCGGCAGATCCCGGAGCGGGGATAGATCCACCTTTCCTTGCTAAACCTGCCGGTGTGGGGCCCTCAAAGCCCACACCACAACACCCAAAAGCCGCAGCCACGTAGCCACAGTTAGGGCCCATAGTTCACAGGAGGCAAGCAGCTGGAGTGATCTGGTCCAGGCGACAAGCAAACGGCAACCGAAGGGGAGAGAGGCTTCAGCAACTTCCCTGGGTGACCCCCATAGGGACTAAAAGTCGGGGTTACCCCAAACCACCAAGGGCTAAGGAAGGCGAGTCGGTAGTCACCATCATTAGTCAGCCGGAAGGATACCTGGTTCCAGCCTGGTTCATCCCAGCTACGCCCGGGTTACTCAACCTGCCATCAACTGTGAGTAAAACCCCTGAAAGACATCCTGCTTGTGTGGAGTTATTCTGCGCCTTGTGGTTCTACACACCTACACAGGGCCCTGGGGCTTGCCTCACTCTCAGGAGGCTACTACACCCGACTGCACCCACCATCAGCCCCAGGCATCCCTTAATCTGCAGTGGCGGTCCCCACTGACCGCAATTCTGAGAGTGGCGTCACGACAAATAGAAGATTTCCTACCTGTGACAGGATCCAGCCGAGTGGAGTCCCTGAAGGTAATGCACCGACACAACACCTGTGGGGCTTCACATCTGGCGTCACGAACAGGATAAGGACTAGACCTGTTCAGACAGGTGACCATGTGCCTGGGCGGTCCGCTTGGAAAATTGGAAGCGCCGCCATATTGCCACCATGAAAAGCGCGCTGAAAAACAACAGCAGCCCGCGCTGGGAGAAGTTACCGCCCACGAAGAGGTGTGGCTACCCAGAGATCTTCTGCAGAGGTCTGACCTCGCTTGTGAAGAGAGCGGAAGCGTTCAGAGACGTCGGGACAGAAAGG
Source organism: Anomaloglossus baeobatrachus (assembly GCF_048569485.1). Lineage (NCBI taxonomy): Eukaryota > Metazoa > Chordata > Amphibia > Anura > Aromobatidae > Anomaloglossus > Anomaloglossus baeobatrachus. Next base: position 32,594,755 of record NC_134358.1, read on the forward strand.
GAGCCAGAAGCCTGCTGTTAGAGGAAATGGCGTCTGAACACAGAGACCCAGAGCCAGGCTCCGCTGCCTGGTGGTGTCGGGAGCTTGCCGAGTTCTGCGATCAACTGGAAGCCAGGGTCGGAAGGCAGATCAGAGAGGGACGTGCGGAGTTCCTGGGAATGACCGCGGCGGTTCAGGCCTACGAGGGGAGAGCCACGCGACGAGTGCCAGACCGAGCGACGACGACTCAGACCCCGATGGTGCCACCGATGGGTGAGTCCAGTGTTGCCCCTGCCACCGCGAGTGCCCCGACCCCTGCTGCCACGCCCACGGTCCCTGAAGAGGCGCCCGGCGCGGCGACGCTGAACCAGGCCGCAACCACGCCAGGTGCGGCCCGCCAAGCCCAGGCCGCCGCAGCGATGCCCTGCCCGGCCCGCAAAGATCCGGCTGCTACCGCGACCCTCCTCCATGCCGCAGGTGTGACGCTGACCCAGGCCGCCGCCATGCTAGGCCCGGCCCGCCAAGACCCCACCGCAGCAGCGACGCTCGTCCACGCCGCAAGTGAGGTGCTGAACCAGGCCGCAGCCACGCCAGGTGCGGCCCGCCAAGCCCAGATCGCTGCAGCGACGCCCAGCCCAGCCTGCAAAGACCCCATCGCAGCTGTAACGCCAGACCAGGCCGCGACAGCGACGCCGATCCAGGCCGCCGCAGCGATGCCCTGCCCGGCCCGCCAAGAACCGGCCACAGTAGCGATGCCCGCTAAGACGCCAGCTGCAACAGCGACGCTGATCCAGGCCGCCGCCATGTCAGGCGCGGCCCGCCAAGACCAGGCCGCCGCCATGCCAGGCGCGGCCTGCCAAGACCAGGCCGCCGCCATGTCAGGCGCGGCCCGCCAAGACAAGTATGTACCTCTATTTACCCCGGCCCGCAAGGCCAGAGCAGACACCGCTCCCCAGTCCAAGGAGGTCCCTGCTAGGAAGTCTACGCTGGGGGAGGACCCCGAATACCAGAAGCTGAAGGCTGACCTAGAGGCACAGTTCCCAAAGGAGATGGTGGACCGGTATCTGCTCCCTCCACATACCCCTCAGAAGACTCTGGAGATATCCACGCCAAAAAGTCCACCGCCCGGGCCAGCTGATGAACACTCATCCCCAGCGCTGCCACCAAAGGAGTGCTCAGAAGAACTAAGGGGGAGAGGAGGCCAGGAAGCTGAGAAGCTGACTCCGGAGCCATCAGCAGTGGATTCATACCCCGAGCCAGAGATGTTGCCATACTCCCGCTGGGACGAAGAAGACCCGATACCTTCCGCTGAAGAAGATCTGCCCAAAAGCCTCACCTGGGAGCTTGTAAGCTGTACCCCGCAGAATCCAGTCCGCAGGACACGGCGCCGTAGCAGAACCCAGTCTTTCCCTGCACCGCAGTCCCCAGAGCAGAAAGATGAAATAACGGCCAGAGACTTGGAGGAGAAACGGTTCCTGAGAAGAGCCAAAGCCCAGGTCAGAGGACCCCTTTGTCGAGGAGTAGTAGAAGACTTCAGCTTGAAATCAGGTTATGGCTTCATAGTAGCTCCTGGTATGAAAGAAGGCATATTTGTTAATAGAAGAGACGTTAGAGCCCATTTGCCCAGAGGACATCCGGGAAGGAACTTACAGATGGGAGATACAGTGGAATTCACAATGCACCAAGGAGAAAGAGGATGGTATGCACTGGATGTTACCCCATGTCCCCGCAATCCCTACAGTGAACCTGCTGTCTCAACAGAGAAAGAAACAGATACAGAAAAAGAAACAGATACAGAAAAAGAAACAGATACAGAAAAAGAAACAGATACAGAAGAAGAAGGAAAAGACAGAGATGGAGAAAGCAACAGGTGCCGCAGCCCTACAGGCCCAAGCCCTGGTGAGGAGGAATCTGTTTGAAGTAAAGTAAAGTACAGCAAGTTACAGTTTTGACCAGTTTGCAACGTTTATAAGTTTAAGCATGTGCCCACATGAACTAATGTGAGAAACCCATAAACCTTAAGGCTATGAACTGGCTATAGCCACAAACTCTCGCAGTGTAAATAGTTACCCCAGAGGTACCACCACCAGAGCCAGCCTGTTTAGGGGCTTGGCTCGCCTGCAACCAGGGAGCACGTCCGTTTATGGGGCCTTGGCTCGCCTGCAACCAGAGAGCATGCCTGTTTATGGGGCCTGGCTCTCCACCACAAAGAGGGTACCTGGTCAGCACCAACTGTGGAGGCCGCCTCTACATCCTGCCAGAAGAGGCTGAAGGCGCGGCTCCACCAGGCCAGGTATACCCTGAAACCACCAGCCCATGAAAGCCGCCTCTACATCCTGCCAGAAGTGGCTGAAGGCGCGGCCAACGTGAGAGGGTTTAGGGTGGGTTAACGGACTTGTGGGTGGAGGGTGGTGATGTATGGTACCTGGTGGTTTTAAAAGTTTTACCATGTTTTAATGTTTTATGCATTTTAAAATGTTGTCTTGCAGCCCGAGGACGTGCTGGTGATAACTAAGGGGGAATGTGGCGCCCCTGACCTGGTCAGGCACCACTGAGTACTGCACCCATGCTGGGGACAGTACAAACAGGTAATCCAGAAGGCTGACCGAGGTGTGACTACACAGGCGCATAGTGATCAGGTCTCACACATGTACCTTTGAGAGGACCCCTGGGGATCCCAGGAGGGGGCAAAGCCTTCACCTCCACTTGAGGAGTGGAGGGGGCGAAGCCTCCATCTCCACTCAAGGGGTGTGGTAGAGAGCCTGGTTGCTAGGTGGCGTAGGCAGGCACAAGAGGGAGAAGGAGGAGAACAGTCTGAAGCAGAGTGTGGAGGAGTGAGGAGCATGGAAGTGAAGCTCAGACAGGAGCAGCAGTGAAGGTCCCAGGAGTGAGCCGGTTTAGTGCAGAGTCCAGGGAGCTCAGTCAGGAGCAGACCCCTGGGGCTGTTGCAGTCTAACAGCGCCCGCGCAGTGGCTACCGACGGGGGAGAACGGTCACCTAGGAGTGCTACCCGAAATCCATCTTCAGCTAAAGAGAGAGCACGGAGTGGGAAGTAAGGAGACTGCTAGGGAGTACCAGGCCCAAACGGGCGGCAGATCCCGGAGCGGGGATAGATCCACCTTTCCTTGCTAAACCTGCCGGTGTGGGGCCCTCAAAGCCCACACCACAACACCCAAAAGCCGCAGCCACGTAGCCACAGTTAGGGCCCATAGTTCACAGGAGGCAAGCAGCTGGAGTGATCTGGTCCAGGCGACAAGCAAACGGCAACCGAAGGGGAGAGAGGCTTCAGCAACTTCCCTGGGTGACCCCCATAGGGACTAAAAGTCGGGGTTACCCCAAACCACCAAGGGCTAAGGAAGGCGAGTCGGTAGTCACCATCATTAGTCAGCCGGAAGGATACCTGGTTCCAGCCTGGTTCATCCCAGCTACGCCCGGGTTACTCACCCTGCCATCAACTGTGAGTAAAACCCCTGAAAGACATCCTGCTTGTGTGGAGTTATTCTGCGCCTTGTGGTTCTACACACCTACACAGGGCCCTGGGGCTTGCCTCACTCTCAGGAGGCTACTACACCCGACTGCACCCACCATCAGCCCCAGGCATCCCTTAATCTGCAGTGGCGGTCCTCACTGACCGCAATTCTGAGAGTGGCGTCACGACAAATAGAAGATTTCCTACCTGTGACAGGATCCAGCCGAGTGGAGTCCCTGAAGGTAATGCACCGACACAACACCTGTGGGGCTTCACAAATGCCGTACCGCATCCTGGGGAGGGACCTCAGCAGTGCCAAGTGACTATGACTGGAATCCTGGAAACATGTTTGAACCAAACCCCATTGCCGGCGTGATCGCTACCTTACTGCCTACCTGAGCGTGAATCCCTACACCAGACTACCAAATGTGTGCAGTTTTTTTTTATTATCTTCATTCTTGAAAAAAAAATCAGGCCTCGATACATCAAGGTGTTTATGGCAGAATTTAGGAGTAAAATACTTTGAAAAGATGCAAAAGGTTTAGGTACAAAGAAAATTACGACTTTTGGCATTTTGTACTACTTTTGACCAGTTCCACAAAAGTGGGCTGAGCTGGAGAGGAGCTGGAGAAGAGCTGGAGAGGAGCTGGGCTGGAGCTGGACTGGAGCTGGAGAGGAGCTAGAGAGGAGCTGGAAAGGATCTGGACTGCAGCTAGAGAGGAGCTAGACTGGAGCTGGAGAGGAGCTAGAGAGGAGCTAGAGAGGAGCTGGACTGGAGTTGGAGAGGATCTGGACTGGAGTTGGAGAGGATCTGGACTGCAGCTAGAGACGAGCTAGACTGGAGCTGCAGAGGAGCTAGAGAGGAGCTGGACAGGAGCTGGACTGGAGCCGGAGAGGAGCTGGACTGGAGCTGGAGAGGAGCTGGACTGGAGCTGGAGAGGATCTGGACTGCATCTGGAGAAGAGCTGGACTGGAGCTGGAAAGGAGCTGGACAGGAGCTAGAGAGGAGCTGGAGGGGATCTGGAGAGGAGCTTGAGAGGAGCTGGAGAGGAGCTGGAGAGGAGCTGGACAGGAGCTGTAGAGGAGCTGGACTGGAGGTGGACTGGAGCTGGAGAGGAGCTGGAGAGGAGCTGGACTTGAGCTAGAGAGGAGCTGGAGAGGAGCTGGACTGGAGCTGGAGAGGAGCTGGACTGGAGCTGGAGAGGAGCTGGACTGGAGCTAGGGAGGAGCTGGACTGGAGCTGGACTGGAGCTGGGGAGGAGCTGGACTGGAGCTGGAGAGGAGCTGGAGAGGAGCTGGACTGGAGCTGGAGAGGAGCTGGACTGGAGCTGGAGAGGAGCTGGACTGGAGCTGGAGAGGAGCTAGAGAGGAGCTGGAGGGGATCTGGAGAGGAGCTTGAGAGGAGCTGGAGAGGAGCTGGACAGGAGCTGGACTGGAGGTGGACTGGAGCTGGAGAGGAGCTGGACTTGAGCTAGAGAGGAGCTGGAGAGGAGCTGGAGAGGAGCTGGACTTGAGCTAGAGAGGAGCTGGAGAGGAGCTGGACTGGAGCTGGAGAGGAGCTGGACTGGAGTTGGAGAGGAGCTGGACTGGAGCTGGGGAGGAGCTGGACTGGAGCTGGACTGGAGCTGGGGAGGAGCTGGGGAGGAGCTGGACTGGAGCTGGACTGGAGCTGGAGAGGAGCTGGACTTGAGCTAGAGAGGAGCTGGAGAGGAGCTGGACTGGAGCTGGAGAGGAGCTGGACTGGAGCTGGAGAGGAGCTGGACTGGAGCTGGGGAGGAGCTGGACTGGAGCTGGACTGGAGCTGGACTGGAGATGGGGAGGAGCTGGACTGGAGCTACGGAGGAGCTGGGGAGGAGCTGGACTGGAGCTGGACTGGAGCTGGACTGGAGCTGGGGAGGAGCTGGACTGGAGCTGGAGAGGAGCTGGAGAGGAGCTGGACTTGAGCTAGAGAGGAGCTGGAGAGGAGCTGGACTTGAGCTAGAGAGGAGCTGGAGAGGAGCTGGACAGGAGCTGTAGAGGAGCTGGACTGGAGCTGGAGAGGAGCTGGAGAGGAGCTGGAGAGGAGCTGGACTTGAGCTAGAGAGGAGCTGGAGAGGAGCTGGACTGGAGCTGGAGAGGAGCTGGACTGGAGCTGGAGAGGAGCTGGACTGGAGCTGGGGAGGAGCTGGACTGGAGCTGGACTGGAGCTGGGGAGGAGCTGGACTGGAGCTGGACTGGAGCTGGAGAGGAGCTGGAGAGGAGCTGGACTTGAGCTAGAGAGGAGCTGGAGAGGAGCTGGACTGGAGCTGGAGAGGAGCTGGACTGGAGCTGGAGAGGAGCTGGAGAGGAGCTGGACTGGAGCTGGAGAGGAGCTAGAGAGGAGCTGGAGGGGATCTGGAGAGGAGCTTGAATGGAGCTGGACAGGAGCTGTAGAGGAGCTGGACTGGAAGTGGACTGGAGGTGGAGAGGAGCTGGACTTGAGCTAGAGAGGAGCTGGAGAGGAGCTGGACTGGAGCTGGACTTGAGCTAGAGAGGAGCTGGAGAGAAGCTGGACTGAAGCTGGAGAGGAGCTGGAGAGGAGCTGGACTGGAGCTGGGGAGGAGCTGGACTGGAGCTGGACTGGAGCTGGGGAGGAGCTGGACTGGAGCTGGAGAGGAGCTGGACTTGAGCTAGAGAGGAGCTGGAGAGGAGCTGGACTGGAGCTGGAGAGGAACTGGACAGGAGCTGGAGAGGAGCTGGGCTGGAGCTGGGGAGGAGCTGGACTGGAGCTGGACTGGAGATGGGGAGGAGCTGGACTGGAGCTGGACTGGAGCTGCGGAGGAGCTGGGGAGGAGCTGGACTGGAGCTGGACTGGAGCTGGGGAGGAGCTGGACTGGAGCTGGAGAGGAGCTGGAGAGGAGCTGGACTTGAGCTAGAGAGGAGCTGGAGAGGAGCTGGACTTGAGCTAGAGAGGAGCTGGACTGGAGCTGGGGAGGAGCTGGACTGGAGATGGAGAGGAGCTGGACTGGAGCTGGAGAGGAGCTGGACTGGAGCTGGGGAGGAGCTGGACTGGAGATGGAGAGGAGCTGGACTGGAGCTGGAGAGGAGCTGGACTGGAGCTGGGGAGGAGCTGGACTGGAGCTGGAGAGGAGCTGGAGAGTAGCTGGACTGGAGCTGGAAAGGAGCTGGACTGGAGCTGGTGAGGAGCTGGACTGGAGCTGGAGAGGAGCTGAAGAGGAGCTGGAGAGGAGCTGGACTGGAGCTGGAGAGGAGCTGGACTGGAGCTGGTGAGGAGCTGGACTGGAGCTGGAGAGGAGCTGGAGAGGAGCTGGACTGGAGCTGGAGAGGAGCTGGACTGGAGCTGGACTGGAGCTGGACTGGAGCTGGAGAGGAGCTGGACTGGAGCTGGAGAGGAGCTGGACTGGAGCTGGAGAGGAGCTGGAGAGGAGCTGGACTGGAGCTGGGGAGGAGCTGGACTGGAGCTGGAGAGGAGCTGGACTGGAGCTGGAGAGGAGCTGGACTGGAGCTGGAGAGGAGCTGGACTGGAGCTGGGGAGGAGCTGGACTGGAGCTGGACTGGAGCTGGGGAAGAGCTGGACTGGAGCTGGAGAGGAGCTGGAGAGGAGCTGGATTGGAGCTGGACTGGAGCTGGGGAGGAGCTGGACTGGAGCTGGACTGGAGCTGGAGAGGAGCTGGACTGGAGCTGGTGAGGAGCTGGACTGGAGCTGGGGAGGAGCTGGACTGGAGCTGGACTGGAGCTGGAGAGGAGCTGGAGAGGAGCTGGACTGGAGTGGAGCTGGAGAGGAGCTGGAGAGGAGCTGGACTTGAGCTAGAGAGGAGCTGGAGAGGAGCTGGACTGGAGCTAGAGAGGAGCTGGACTGGAGCTGGGGAGGAGCTGGACTGGAGCTGGAGAGAAGCTGGACTGGAGCTGGAGAGGAGCTGGACTGGAGCTGGGGAGGAGCTGGACTGGAGCTGGACTGGAGCTGGAGAGGAGCTGGAGAGGAGCTGGACTGGAGCTGGAGAGGAGCTGGACTGGAGCTGGAGAGGAGCTGGAGAGGAGCTGGACTGGAGCTGGAGAGGAGCTGGACTGGAGCTGGGGAGGAGCTGGACTGGAGCTGGAGAGGAGCTGGAGAGGAGCTGGGGAGGAGCTGGACTGGAGCTGGACTGGAGCTGGAGAGGAGCTGGACTGGAGCTGGAGAGGAGCTGGACTGGAGCTGGAGAGGAGCTGGAGAGGAGCTGGACTGGAGCTGGGGAGAAGCTGGACTGGAGCTGGAGAGGAGCTGGACTGGAGCTGGAGAGGAGCTGGACTGTAGCTGGGGAGGAGCTGGACTGGAGCTGGACTGGAGCTGGGGAGGAGCTGGACTGGAGCTGGACTGGAGCTGGAGAGGAGCTGGAGTGGAGCTGGAGAGGAGCTGGACTGGAGCTGGGGAGGAGCTGGACTGGAGCTGGACTGGAGCTGGAGAGGAGCTGGAGAGGAGCTGGACTGGAGCTGGGGATGAGCTGGACTGGAGCTGGACTGGAGCTGGAGAGGAGCTGGACTGGAGCTGGAGAGGAGCTGGACTGGAGCTGGAGAGGAGCTGGACTGGAGCTGGAGAGGAGCTGGAGAGGAGCTGGACTGGAGCTGGAGAGGAGCTGGACTGGAGCTGGAGAGGAGCTGGACTGGAGCTGGAGAGGAGCTGGAGAGGAGCTGGAGCGGAGCTGGACTGGAGCTGGAGCGGAGCTGGACTGGAGCTGGAGAGGAGCTGGAGCGGAGCTGGAGAGGAGCTGGAGTGGAACAGGTTTCATCAAGTGTCGGCGTGCATGGAACTGGAGTAATATTTCTGACGAGGCGCACAACAATGATAAAATGAGACTAATTAATTCTGTGGTGTCTGTGCAATATTATCTGCAGAAGCTCCATATGGGCGCTCAGGATTCGAACAGATGGATAAATAACACGGATTGTAAAGAGCTATGAAACGTATCCTCTACGTTGAGCGAAGTCCTCCCTGTATCGATACCATTATCTCCTCCACATACTAATAACTCCATTGCATTCTCCAGGGCCGAACAATCCCGCGAGTCACAGATCAATTCCTTCTGCAGTGAACTTCTCTATGACTGCGTCTAGCACAGGCGGCAGCCGCACGTCAGGGCAATCTTATTCTGAAGCCAATTAACTTAGCAATATGTTCTGGAAAGAAAACATCACCTGAAGGGATCATGGGAAGAACAAACAAACTCGTAAATCACATTCCAGGGAGAAAAACACGGAAATCATTATGTTTTCGCTATAAAGAACATTCTGGGATATGGGGAGCTGTAGATTAGTGCCAGTCCGGCACAGACACAGTGAGATAGTATATAATGTACTGTGATGCAGCTTCACTCCGTATTCCATCTCTTTGCCAATGACTAACCTCCTAAAATGAGGTTGAGGTGCTGCAGTATAAAGCATGGGGGCAATGAGAGCAGCCAGCAGAGGCTCTGGTGTATCACAAGTTAATGCTACAGTCTAAGGCCCCCTTCGCTCATCTGTTTGAAAAACACACTGGTTGTACAGTTCATTTTGTCCATCCATGTTACATCCATGTGACATGTACTGGAAAAAAAATGCATGAGGCTGAAATTAATGTTTTATGTGCAAAGATAGATGATAGAAGTATAGATAGATAGAAATAGATACATAGATGCATGGCTAAAAGCTTGTATAGCTATTTAGCCACATAAATAAATAAATGAATGAAAAAATGACAAGGGCCCACTCCTATTTTTGATAACTAGCCAGGATAAAGCAGACAGCTGGGGCTGGTATTATTAGGCTGGGGAGGCCCATTGTTATTTTGGCCCTTCCCAGCCTAAAATGCTAGCCTGCAGCAGCCCCAGAAGTTTTGATTCAATTAGATGCTGTAATTCTGGTGCTTTGCCCGACTCTTCCCAATTGCCCTTGTGTGGCGACAATCAGGGTAATACTTTTGGGGTTGATGTCATCTGTGTAATGTCAGCTGGCATCAAGCCCAGGGGTTAGTAATGTTACTGTAATAAGCAGTGACGTTCGTGATGTCACCGCTTATCACCTTCCCCGGATCTCATGGTGCGCAGAGTGAGCTGGGATCAGCTGCTGCTCAAAGTCTATAAAGTCTCATTCTGAGCCTCAATACACTTTTATCCAGGTAATTGAGGAACATCGTGAGAACCGCAGAACTATATTGGATGTGGGAACTATACTTTCTAATAAAATGGTTGAGGGAGTTTCTAGTTTTTATTTCTTTACCGCTCACTTTTTAAGTCTTTCTGGTTTTCATTCAGGACTATGTTGAATTCTGTGGACTACTTCAGACCTGCATTGATTTTTTTTAATAAACTGGTCAACCAGGGAGAGAGTTGGGGAGTGATATTGTAAAATAAATTATTGTTTTCTGTTTTTTTCTCTTTACACTTAATGGGTTAGTATTGGGGTTGTCTAATAGACACCTCTCCATTAATAACCCATGAGCTTGATTCCAGCTGTCAATTCAGACAGATGACATTAACCCTCAAAAGTAATACCCTGATTGTCACCTCACCAGGGCAACCAGGAAGATCCAGGCAAAGCACCAGAATTGGGGCATCTAATGTGAAGTGCCACTTACGGGGAGGCTGCAGGCTGCTATTTTTAGAATGGGAAGGGCCAAATAACCATATGTCTTCCCAGCCTGAAAATATCAGCCCCCAGCTGTCTGCTTTACCTTGGCTGGTGATCAAAAAGAGGAGGGACCCCAAGTACTTTTTTTCATTTAATCATTTATTTGGCTAAATAGCTGTACAAGCTATGTAGCTATGCATGTACAGTATTATCTATCTATCTATCTATCTATCTATCTATCTATCTAAAGTTAGAAAATAAGAGCAGCACTGATTAAACCCAAAAGCTGTGGGTGCAAGGCCTTCTTAGCAACAATTCAATTACTGTTATGTAGGAGAAAAATAATGAGGACCCATAAGTGTGTCAGCAGTAACGTTTTGGTTCCTGGGAACCTTTTTCAAGAACCATACATTTTCTTTAGTATTCGTGTGAACGTGTTTCCAGTACATGTGAAAGCGGATACCACACGTACCGGAAACACGGAGGTGTGAAGGAGGCCTTAGCTGGAGTCATTGATGTTGTTGTGATAGAGGAAAAACTGCAGTCACTTTTGGATGCAGAAGCCAAAAGTTAGTTAAAAACAAGGGTCAGATCGAACTCAACGAAAATTGTGTTCCTCAATGTGATAGATGAAAAGAACATTAGATGGCTACAGGCAATGCTATAATCTGGAATCGGTGATAATATATACAGTACCTACAAGTAGTATTCAACCCCCTGCAGATTTAGCAGGTTTGATAAGATGCAAATAAGTTAGAGCCTGCAAACTTCAAACAAGAGCAGGATTTATTAACAGATGCATAAATCTTACAAACCAACAAGTTATGTTGCTCAGTTAAATTTTAATACATTTTTAACATAAAAGTGTGTCAATTATTATTCAACCCCTAGGTTTAATATTTTGTGGAATAATCCTTGTTTGCAATTCCAGCTAATAATCGTCTTTTATAAGACCTGATCAGGCCGGCACAGGTCTCTGGAGTTATCTTGGCCCACTCCTCCATGCAGATCTTCTCCAAGTTATCTAGGTTCTTTGGGTATCTCATGTGGACTTTAATCTTGAGCTCCTTCCACAAGTTTTCAATTGGGTTAAGGTCAGGAGACTGACTAGGCCACTGCAACACCTTGATTTTTTCCCTCTTGAACCAGGCCTTGGTTTTCTTGGCTGTGTGCTTTGGGTCGTTGTCTTGTTGGAAGATGAAATGACGACCCATCTTAAGATCCTTGATGGAGGAGTGGAGGTTCTTGGCCAAAATCTCCAGTTAGGCCGTGCTATCCATCTTCCCATGGATGCGGACCAGATGGCCAGGCCCCTTGGCTGAGAAACAGCCCCACAGCATGATGCTGCCACCACCATGCTTGACTGTAGGGATGGTATTCTTGGGGTCGTATGCAGTGCCATCCAGTCTCCAAACGTCACTTGTGTGGTTGGCACCAAAGATCTCGATCTTGGTCTCATCAGACCAGAGAACCTTGAACCAGTCTCAGAGTCCTCCAAGTGATCATGAGCAAACTGTAGACGAGCCTTGACATGATGCTTTGAAAGTAAAGGTACCTTACGGGCTCGTCTGGAATGGAGACCATTGCGGTGGAGTACGTTACTTATGGTATTGACTGAAACCAATGTCCCCACTGCCATGAGATCTTCCCGAAGCTCCTTCCTTGTTGTCCTTGGGTTAGCCTTGACTCTTCGGACAAGCCTGGCCTCGGCATGGGTGGAAACTTTCAAAGGCTGTCCAGGCCGTGGAAGGCTAACAGTAGTTCCATAAGCCTTCCATTTCCGGATGATGCTCCCAACAGTGGAGACAGGTAGGCCCAACTCCTTGGATAGGGTTTTGTACCCCTTGCCAGCCTTGTGACCCCCCACGATCTTGTCTCTGATGGCCTTGGAATGCTCCTTTGTCTTTCCCATGTTGACCAAGTATGAGTGCTGTTCACAAGTTTGGGGAGGGTCTTAATTAGTCAGAAAAGGCTGGAAAAAGAGATAATTATTTCAAACATGTGAAGCTCATTGTTCTTTGTGCCTGAAATACTTCTTAATACTTTAGGGGAACCAAACAGAATTCTGGTGGTTTGAGGGGTTGAATAATAAATGACCCTCTGAATAAACTTTTCACAATTTAAAAAAAAAAAATAAAAAAAGAAATAACATTCTTTTTTGCTGCAGTGCATTTCACACTTCCAGGCTGATCTACAGTCCAAATGTCACAATGCCAAGTTAATTCCGAGTGTGTAAACCTGCTAAATCTGCAGGGGGTTGAATACTACTTGTAGGCACTGTATGCCCTAATAAGCAGTTTGAGCCGCTAATAGAATTAAAAATTGTTCATCAGACTACCAAGGACTCCAACAGATGACGCTGATAAGCTGGAGTCACTGATAGCTGGGTCCTGATGAAGGGGAAGCAAGCCTGCACTTAGGCAGTTCAATGGCGGCTGTTACAAGACACCGATTGGCAGCGTGAAAGTAGATGGACGGTCATTTAAAAGCCTGTTAAGACCAGCCGATCGCACTTCCATAGGCACAAGGCGATTGTTAACATGATTGTTCTGTGCACATACAATATTATTGTTTTCAGCCGCAGATGTTCTCTTTAAACAAATTGTGAATTGACAGCTGACATCAAGCCCAGGGGTTAGTAGTGGAGATGCACCTATCAGACATCTCCATTACTAACCAGGTAAGTGTACAGTTAAAAGACGCAGAACCAAGGAAAAAATATTTATTGAATAAAGACTCCCCACACTCCCTCGTTCATCAATTTACTAATTAAAAAGAAATCCTAAAAGTTCCGACATAGTCCAATGGTGTAATGTCCCATGACGCCCATGCTGCTGACCGGCAGTGATCTATGGGGAATCATTGTGAGAATGTTCAAGGCTCCATAGGAATCGATGGACATTATGGGACATTACTCCATTGGATTACGTAGGAACAAACTTCGAGTATTTTTTTAAATTAATAAATTGGTGAATGACAAAGTATGGGGGAGTATTTCTTCAAAGAAACTATTTTTTTCCTGTGTGTGTTTTTTTAACTCTATATTTGCCGGGTTAGTAATGGGGGTATCTTATAGAAGCTTTTCCATTACTAACCGCTGGGCTTGATGCCAGCCAATAATTCACAGCTGACATCAACCCCAAAATTATTACCCCAATTGCCACCGCATCAGGGCAATGAGAAGAGCTGGGAAAAGCATCAGAATTGGTGCATAAAATTAATGTGCCACTTCTGGAGCAGCTGCAGACTGACATATTTAGGCTGGCAAGGGCCAAATATCCATGGGCCTTCTCAGCCCGATAATACCAGCTCCGAGCTGTCTGCTTTAGCTGCTCTGGTTGTCTATTACAAGTATGTCCTTTTTTTTTATTATTCCCTATCCATATTTGTTTGCAGGGCAATTGCACTGCTCTTACCACCATTTTGCTTTCTTTTGCAGCCCCCCTCAAGCCCTTACTATGTACGTTTTAAAGCCATGTTACAGCACCAATGTTCAGGTCTCCATTGACTCATATGAGGTTTGGGTTTCGGGGTCTGGGGTCAAGTCTGAGTCCCGAACCAAACTTTTAACCAAAGTCTGGCCAAACCTGGTGAACCCAAACACAAATGGGTCCGCTCATCCCTACTTTTGAGTGATTGACAAAAGTTGTTCTGCCCACTGGACTCCTGTTCTTCACACTGGACTCATGTTCTTCCCACTGGACTCCTGTCCTGCCCACTGGACTCCTGTTCTGTCCATTCGACTCCTGTCCTGCTCACTGGGCTCCTGTTCTGTCCACTGGACTCCTGTTCTGCCCACTGGACTCCTGTTCTGCCCACTGGTCTCCTGTTCTGCCCACTGGACTCCTGATCTGCCCACTGGACTCCTGTTCTGCCCACTGGAATCCTGTTCTGCCCACTGGAATCCTGTTCTGCCCACTGGATTCCTGTCCTGCCCACTGGATTCTTGTCCTGCTCACTGGACTCTTGTCCTGCCCACTGGACTCCTGTTCTGTCCACTGGACTCCTGTTCTGCCCACTGGACTCCTGTTCTTCCCACTGGACTCCTGTCCTGCCCACTGCACTGTTCTGTCCACTGGACTCCTGTTCTGCCCACTGGACTCCTGTCCTGCCCACTGGACTCCTGTCCTGCCCACTGGACTACTGTTCTGCCCACTGGACTCCTGTCCTGCCCACTGGACTCCTGTCCTGCCCACTGGACCCCTGTTCTGCCCACTGGACCCCTGTTCTGCCCACTGGACCCCTGTTCTGCCCACTGGACCCCTGTTCTGCCCACTGGACCCCTGTTTTGCCCACTGGACCCCTGTTCTGCCCACTGGACCCCTGTTCTGCCCACTGGACTCCTGTTCTGCCCACTGGACTTCTATACTTGAAATTTTAATTAATAAAGTTATGTTAAGTTATATTGAATCTTCTCCTATAGACCTATACATCAATCTGCTCAGCTTTCGCCACTATATAACCTACCGGTAGGACACCATGATTGATAGATTTACATTAATCACATAAATTCTTCATACCAAGTGACTTTGAAGTGATTTTATAACAAATGGTGTGAGTCATGACTTTCCCTGCTCAGCCGGGCCATAATTCAGCTCCTCAGCCATAATCAGGGACCTTCTTTACATGATTTGTACCCAGAGATGATTGCAGCTCTCGCCGCCGGTGTGTAAATGCAGACGTGTCAGCGGAGTGAAAGGCTTCAAATGTGCAGCTAAATAATTGGGCTAAGATGTCAACATTTTAATCAATGATCTGGAAGTAAATGGACATTGATTTCTCAGCTCTCGCAGACAATGAGAAGAGATACTGTCCACCTAAATGGATGTGTATCACCGGGAGCAAATTAAAAAGAGACAGCTTGCAATAAGCCACCGCTCTCGTGTTAACAGCGGTTTCAAAGAAGTCAGCAAATTCTGCATCTTCTGGGTCTTGGCTGAGGCATCATTGATTGGAGTAAATCCAATTTGTTATTCCGAGGATTGCTACGCAGTATTAGATAGTATTAATATAAATAAATAACGTGGGTTTTGGTCTTGTAACTCTCTCCTTACCTCAATGTGATGATGCCCAAGTAGCTCGTTAGCCATTACATCATTGTTCCCATTATCAAACACTACTAAGTATGGTGGGCACTTTTGAAAGTGCTGAAAGGATGCACTGTGCTGGCATTGTCGGGAAGACCTGCAGGAAAGTGAATGGAGCAGGAAGAGCTGCTGAGGTTATTGCTATTCCATTACATATCATGAAGGTTTGTTAGATAGCTGGAGTGTTAAAGTCCAATGGGGAGGACATGCCCCGTAAGTAGACTTGTTATTCGTGAAATCATTGTTCCTATCATCAGACACTACTAAGTATGGAGGGCTCTTTTGCAAGTACTGAGAGGCTGCACTGTGCTGGAATTGTAGGGAAACCCCGCTTATAAGTGAATGAAGCAGGAAGTGCTGCTGATGGTATTGCTATTCCATTGCACATCATGATGGCTTGCCAGATAGCTAGAGTGTTAAAGTCCAATGGGGATGACATGCCCAGTCTGGAGAGGAAAACAGATGAAGAGTGTAGTCCCAAATTGTTGCAGAGCCTAATGGCTGCTGAACAGATCAGATAAGTATCAGATGAACGTGCCAATGTCAGTGGGCTCAGACGTAAGTCTCTTATATTAGTCTAGAGAAAGTGCAGCCGCTCCATCTGAGGTTCCCCAGACTCCAGCAGCTGTTCCCTAATGATGCGACCTCGATGAGCTGGAGCATTGTCGTCCATGAAGATGACATTAGGCTGGTGTTGTTCATGCAGAGGCACAATGACTGGAGTAATGATGGTATTCCAGTAGTAGGGGCTGTCACTGCACCATTCACACAGTGTAAGGCCGTTCTGTACTGACAATACACCGGCCCACACTAACACCACCACCACCAAAGCCTCATCTGGTAACAGCAGTAGCTGATGCATAGTGCTCTCCTTGATGTCTCCAACATCGTTGGTGGCCATAATTATTACTCGGTGTGAATCGACTTTCATCAGTGACCAGCACTGAGGCTACTGGTCCGTCGTCCAGTGTAAATGACACCTGTGCCTGGTGGTATGGTCAGGGACCTTGCAGGTCATCTAGCAAGCAGACCACACTGATGTAAATGGTTTTGAATGGTTTGATATGACACTTGGGGGCCTCTCACCTTCCTTAAATGTTCCTGGAGTTGTGCGGCATTCATCTTTTGGTTCCAAAGGTCATTATTCACAATGAAGCAAGCATCAGTGTGGGATGTGGCTAAAGGACATTCACTTCTCTGTCTTTCTGTGACTCTTCCAGTCTCTCTGTGTCTCTGTACAAACTGCTGGTGACACTCTGTGACGCTCTAAGCTCAGTGGCCACTTCCGTCTGAGAACATCTTGCTTGAAGCCTCGCAACACCGCGGTACTTCTAAACAATTGTTAGGTGTCGTCTTGGTCTCATTATGTCATGACGTGAGCAGCATGATGAAGAGGGCTGATTAAATACCAATTCTGATTGAACCCTTGAATTTAGGCTGCTTTCACACATCCGGTTTTTCCTGTGCGGCACAATCCGGCGCTTTGCAGAAAAACCGCAACCATTTTTTTTTTGCCGCCGGTTGCGGGTTTTTTGCATAGACTTTCATTAGTGCCGGATTGTGCCGCATGGGCTTGCGTTCGGTCCGGTTTTTGCCGCATGCGGCAGATTTAGCCAATGCGGCAGCCGGATGGAATGTTGCCTGGCATGTTTTTTGTCTGGCAAAAAAAACGCATCGCGCCGCATCGGCCGGCAATTTGCAATGCATGCCTATGGACGCCGCATGCGGCGTCCTGCGGCAAACACCGCATCTGGCCGCCGCATGCGTTTTTTTCCACTGCGCATGCTCAGTAGTGTGTCGCAAGTGGCAAAAACCGGACGGGCCACATGTGAAAAACGTATGCAAAGGATGCGGTTTTGTCGCCGCATCCGTTGCGTAGGTTTTAGAGCCTGATTGGCCGGCTCTGCTAAAACTGGAGGTGTGAAAGCAGCCTTATTGGGTGATTCATAGATCAAACATCTGTTGTGAATTTTTTCATTAAGCTCCTTGGTGGAGAACATTAAGTTGTGCAAAAAGTCCTGAGACATTGAACAGTAGGACATGTGCATCCAAAAGATTAGAGAAGGTCACATTCAGATACCTGAAAAGGTCAGAGGGCATATAGGACATCCTGAAATTTCACCTGAAAGCCAAATATCCCTAACTTTTTGTAAGTAGTGTGTTTTATAGTGATTACATTTCTGTTCTTCTGATACAGAGCTCCAAATCCCTGGCCTAGCCATGGGAAAAAAATAAAATAAGGCTTCTCATGGCTACCACTAGGGGGAGCCCAAGAGTTTAATGCATACAGTTTTATTATTGAGTGCAATGTAACTAAACAAAGCTCCCCTAGGTATGAAGCAGTAAGTCAGGAAATGTTTAATTATATGTATAAGGAAATACTGAAAATCAAGCCCTTTATCTTTGTGATTCCTCTATTGTAGCAGGACTATGAGCCCCTCTCATTATTCAGTGCATGCAGCCGTTCCAGTAAAATGGAGATATCTGTATTTGGCACAAGTGACCTGAGCGACATAAAAACCAACATAAAATATGTGACTCTAACAGCTGCACCTACTGCCGGGCAGTGATTAGGGGCCATGTAATAGAAACACGTCCATAATGCATTAGACGCAACCCAAAAATAAGTTAAAAGGTGACGTCCATCAGATCTCAGAATAGAGGAGACTGCACCGGCGAGATAACATTTACAGACGGTCTCCTGCCGCTCCGGTCACCATCGCTCTCATTTCATTGCTTCTTCTCACCAACCTATACAAAAAAGTCTAAAGCCGCAGTAAATCAGTGCACCCCCAATGTTAAAAAATAGTAAAATGGAGCAAATAAGGGAACACCCCGGGTTTAGGAATCTGATAGCTTCACCCAAAAGTTTCCCCTGGCACTTTTTTTCAAGTTTGAACCAATTCATATTCATTGGACTCATTCAAGGATTTTTGATGGTGATATTGCAGGACTTTACAGGATTAAAGTCACATTGTTTTCTATGGATGGGACTGACAAGCCCATTGATTCCTATGGCAGTAGATTACAAACCCATTGATTCCTATGGCAGTAGATTACAAACCCATTGATTCCTATGGCAGTAGATTACAAGCCCATTGATTCCTATGGCAGTAGATTACAAACCCATTGATTCCTATGGCAGTAGATTACAAACCTATTGATTCCTATGGCAGTAGATTACAAGCCCATTGATTCCTATGGCAGTAGATTACAAACTCAGTGATTTCTATGGAAGAACTTTTTCATGCTTGGATGAGTCCATCAGCCCAGTAAAACCTTTCGTATTTCTTTACATCCCTATTAATTCCTATGTCAGTGGGTTCTGTTCCTATTGATTCCTATGGTAGTGCTGTGCATTGCTGCTACTTATTTTGGCAGTACATTACATTCTCATTGATTAATATTGCAATGTGCTACTTTCCTACTGATCCCTATGGCAGAGCTTTACATGGTCAGTAAAACCTTTCATATTTCTTTACATCCCTATTAATTCCTATGTGAGGGTGTTACGTTCCTATTGATTTCTATGGTAGTGCTGTGCACTGCTACTACTTACTTTGACAGTACATCCCTATGGCAATATGCTACTTTTCTACTAATCCCTATTGCAGAGTTTTACATTCCCATTGATGCCTATAAGGGTACGTGCACCACAATGAGGGTTACTCGAGTTTTTTTTGCAGCGTATAAAACGCAGCATTTGGTTGAAACACAGGCAGCAGAACAGGACATTGTCCAAAGCAAAGAGTTCAACCCCCCAATACACAGAAACACAAATATACAGACACAAAAACATTTAAAGACATAGCTACAGATAGATGATAGAAATATATTAGATAGAATAGATAAAGAGATAGAAATCCTGCAGATATATCATGTCTCAACCCCCCTACATATTATATACTTGCACCCTACAGGGTTTTTATCCTGGTTTAACCTAATAAATAAATCATGTAAAAAATGACATGGGGTCTAATGTGATGCACCACTACTGGGGTGGCTACAGGCTGCTATTTTTAGGCCAGGAAGGGCCAAATAACCATGAGCGTTCCCAGCCTGATAATACAAGCCTCCAGCTGTCTTCTTTACCTTGGCTGGTTATCAAAAAAAAGGGGAAACCCCACATTGTTTTCTTAATTATTTACCAGGTTAAACCAGGCTAAACACCTTTTCGTATTTCATAAAAGGCACTAAAGGCTGGAAGTGTATAATATGTACTGGGGCAGGGCATTATATAGCTTCAGGATATCTATCTATCTATCATCTATCTAACTACCAGTGCATCGCAATAAATTAGAATATCTTCAAAAAGTTAATTTATTTTAGTAATTAAATACAAAAAGGGAAACACATATTATATAGAGTCATTACACACAGAGTGATATATTCCTGTATATTAAATAGAGTCATTACACACAGAGGGATCTATTCCTATATATTATATAGAGTCATTACACACAGAGGGATCTATTCCTATATATTATATAGAGTCATTACACACAGAGGGATCTATTTCACGTGTTTATTATACAGTTAGGTCCAGAAATATTTGGACAGTGACACAATTTTAGCGAGTTGGGCTCTGCATGCCACCACATTGGATTTGAAATGAAACCTCTACAACAGAATTCAAGTGCAGATTGTAACGTTTAATTTGAAGGTTTGAACAAAAATATCTGATAGAAAAATTGTAGGAATTGTACACATTTCTTTACAAACACTCCACATTTTAGGAGGTCGAAAGTAATTGGACAAATAAACCAAACCCATCCGGCTACTCCTGTCTGCTGTTATGTCATCAGTAAACACAAGTGACCCAGTGCCATTGAAAGCCATGCATGCCCATGCCATCACGTTGCCTCCACCATGTTTTACAGAGGATGTGGTGTGCCTTGGATCATGTGCCGTTCCCTTTCTTCTCCAAACTTTTTTCTTCCCATCATTCTGGTACAGGTTGATCTTTGTCTCATCTGTCCATAGAATACTTTTCCAGAACTGAGCTGGCTTCATGAGGTGTTTTTCAGCAAATGTAACTCTGGCCTGTCTATTTTTGGAATTGATGAATGGTTTGCATCTAGATGTGAACCCTTTGTATTTACTTTCATGGAGTCTTCTCTTTACTGTTGACTTAGAGACAGATACACCTACTTCACTGAGAGTGTTCTGGACTTCAGTTGATGTTGTGAACGGGTTCTTCTTCACCAAAGAAAGTATGCGGCGATCATCCACCACTGTTGTCATCCGTGGACGCCCAGGCCTTTTTGAGTTCCCAAGCTCACCAGTCAATTCCTTTTTTCTCAGAATGTACCCGACTGTTGATTTTGCTACTCCAAGCATGTCTGCTATCTCTCTGATGGATTTTTTCTTTTTTTTCAGCCTCAGGATGTTCTGCTTCACCTCAATTGAGAGTTCCTTAGACCGCATGTTGTCTGGTCACAGCAACAGCTTCCAAATGCAAAACCACACACCTGTAATCAACCCCAGACCTTTTAACTTCTTCATTGATTACAGGTTAACGAGGGAGACGCCTTCAGAGTGAATTGCAGCCCTTAGAGTCCCTTGTCCAATTACTTTTGGTCCCTTGAAAAAGAGGAGGCTATGCATTACAGAGCTATGATTCCTAAACCCTTTCTCCGATTTGGATGTGAAAACTCTCATATTGCAGCTGGGAGTGTGCACTTTCAGCCCATATTATATATATAATTGTATTTCTGAACATGTTTTTGTAAACAGCTAAAATAACAAAACTTGTGTCACTGTCCAAATATTTCTGGACCTAACTGTATATTATATAGAGTCATTACACAGAGGGATCTATTTTACGTGTTTATTATATATTATAGAGAGTCATTACACACAGAGGGATGTATTCCTATATATTATATAGTCATTACACGCAGAGAGATCTATTCCTATATATTATATAGAGTCATTACACACAGAGGGATCTATTCCTATATATTATATAAAGTCATTACACACAGAGGGATCTATTCCTATATATTATATAGATTCATTACACACAGAGGGATCTATTCCTATATATTATATAGAGTCATTACACACAGAGGGATCTATTTTACGTGTTTATTATATATTATAGAGAGTCATTACACACAGAGGGATCTATTCCTATATATTATATAGTCATTACACGCAGAGAGATCTATTCCTATATATTATATAGAGTCATTACACACAGAGGGATCTATTCCTATATATTATATAAAGTCATTACACACAGAGGGATCTATTCCTATATATTATATAGAGTCATTACACACAGAGGGATCTATTCCTATATATTATATAGAGTCATTACACACAGAGGGATCTATTCCTATATATTATATAGAGTCATTACACACAGAGGGATCTATTCCTATATATTATATAGTCATTACACGCAGAGAGATCTATTCCTATATATTATATAGAGTCATTACACACAGAGGGATCTATTTCACATGTTAATTTCTGTTAATGTTGATGATTATGACTTACAGCCAATGAAAACCCAAAAGTCATTATCTCAGAAAATTAGAATATATATATATAAAATATATTAAAATATAATACACACGTGATATAGATCCCTCTGTGTGTAATGACTCTATATAATGTATAGGAATAGATCCCTCTGTGTGTAAGGACTCTATATAATGTATAGGAATAGATAATCTATATGCGTTTCCCTTTTTATATTGAATTATTGAAATAATTAAACTTTTTTAGGTTATTTTAATTAATTGAGATGCACTTGTATATGTCTATTTAGCTATGCTAATATGGTTCCATCATCATCTATCTACAGTGGGGAAAATAATTATTTGATACACTGCACATTTTCCACCTACAAAGAATGGAGAGATCTGTAGTTGTTATCGAAGGTAATAATAGAAAATCCAGAAAATACCATTGTCAGATATAAAAATAATAAATTTGCATTTTATTGCATGAAATAAGTATTTGATAGAATAGAAAAACAGAAATTAATATTTGGTAGAAACCTTTGTTTGCAGTTACAGAGGTCAGACATTTCCTGGAGATCTGGACCAGATTTGCACACAGTGCAGCAGGGATTTTGGAGACTCCTCCATACAGATCTTCTTCAGACCTTTCAGGTTTCGGGGCTGTCTCTGGGCAACATTTTTCTATTGGGTTCAGGTCTGGAGACTGGCTAGGCCACTCCAGGACCCTGAAATGCTTCTTACGGAGCCATTCCTAAGTTAATCTGGCTGTGTGTTTCGGGTCATTGTTGTGCTGGAAGACTCAGCCATGATCCATCTTCAATGCTCTTACTAAGGGAATGAGGTTGTTGGCCATAATTTGCAATACATGATACCATCCATCCTCCATTCAATATGATGCAGTCGTCCTGTCACCTTTGTAGAAAAGCACCCCCAAAGTGTAATGTTTCCACCCCCATGCTTCATGGTTGAGATGGTGTTTTTTGGGTTGCACGCATCCTTCTTCTTCCTCCAAACACAGCGAGTGGAGTTGATACCAAAAAGTTCTATTTTGGTCTCATCTGACCACTTGACCTTCTCCCATGCCTCCTCTGGATCATCCAGATGGTCATTGGTGAACTTCAAACAGACTTGAACATGTGCTTGCATGAGCAGGGGGACTTTATTTTCCCTGCAGGTTTTTAATAGTGGTTTACTAACAATAATCTTTGAGAATGTGGTCCCAGATCTCTTCAGGTCATTGACCAGATCCTTCTGTGTAGTTCTGAGCTGATTCCTGAACTTTATCAGAATCCTCATTACCCCACCGAGGCAAGATCTTGTATGGAGCCCCAGACCGAATATGATTGACATATGTTGTGTTTCTTCCATTTTCTAATAATTGCGCCAACAGTTGTTGCCTTCTCACCAAGCTGCTTGCATTGGCAGTTATAGTGTTTCTTATGAGATGGTGATATACCTCTATAATCTGTAATAATAAACTTGTTTCTTTGCTTTGGGTAACTTCCTGTTTGCTCTGCTGTCTGTGTTTCTGTAGCACCCCACGGGGCAGGTGTTTTAACCTAGTCGTCGCTGGGCCGGGGTTGCAGATCCTCTGCATCGTCATGGGGTGGCTTGGCCCGGTTCCGTTGCCCCGAGGCATACAAGAAGGGAAGGATGGCGGTGGACGGGAGGCAGGAATGGAGGATGGGGGTGGTAGTGACGGTTAGGAAAGTCTCTCGGATGATCGTGATGCCAACTGTGGTACGCAGCCAGGTACGCGGCCGCCGCTGCAGGGTCTCTCCCTGGGGCAAATCTTGGGTGCAACCGGGATGGTGTTGGTCCCCACAGGTGGAGTGGGATTACCCCAGGGAGGATGATGGAGGACGGGGGTGGTGGTAGTCCCCATGGAGCCTCAGCGTTGGGTGTCGGCACCGGTTAAAGGAGAGGCAGAGACAGGGGCTGCAGTTCCAGGTCTTTTTACTCGCAGGTTGTTCAGGCGCTGCCCTAGAGTACCGTTCTCTGTCACGATGGGCTCCAGCCTATCCCGGATAGTCGGCGGTCACTGCCGGTGCCCATTAAAGTCAATTATTGAAGTGTCCCTTGGTTGCTATCTGGGAACCCGGACTGAGCCTCCTGCTCCAAGCCACGGGCCCACGAAGATAGAGAAACACTAACTCCAGTTGTCAGTTGTAGGTGGTATTCCAAGCTGTGCCCAGGAAGGTTCTGTCTGAAGTATGTTGGTTGCACCTACTTCTACCCCATGTGGTGCCCGCCCCCAGTGGTTGTCCTAGCGATGGGGAAAGTCCCATGCTTCGTGATGGCTGGCTCCCGTCTGCCCTAGTCCAACCCCCTGTGAGTAAGAACCTTACTGTTGTATGTGTGTTTTGTGAAGGCACCGGCAGGTTAACCCCCTCCTGACCCGGGATAGATATTACTCCTGAAAAGGGGTGTAATACCCTGTGACGCCTGAAGCCCAGGGGCGCCACATTTCAAACAAATTTATTGAGACACAAATGCATTAAAAGTGCATGTAAAAAAAAGCACTCAAAAACTCAAGGAAAAAAAACGCTAGTAAGGTGGGGAATCGGTGCAGAAATTCTGCCGTGTCAAAAATCAACAAACACTGAGAGTGAGAACATACTGTAAAGTTCTTGTAAGAGGGCCACCAGGAATGTACTGAAAGGGAGATATGTATCATCGAGGTTGATAGCCTCAGTGATGTAAACCCGGAGGCAGGCTCCAGCATGTTAAATGCAGTCATGGTTAATAGAACGTGGCAGGGTTGGGTTTACGAGCAGTTAGAGAGATGGGTGGGAATGACTGCTCACAAATCCACACCCTGGGGTGCGGTACATCAGGTAAGATGGACATCATTATTCTCATTTGGGTGTCTGTGTGTGGAGGTGTGCAGACCTCCAGACCTGTTGCTCTTTGTAAGAGCTGGATATTACCTTGAGCAGACGGATCCGGCAGCTACAAATGGACTTGTTATTTTCAGCTAATATTCTTGTGTCAGAAAAAGGCTGTTTTGAGTTAGTTTCATTACATGGTATATGAAGACTGAATAAACCAACCGGTCAGTTAAATGGAAATGGTTCCTGTGTCTACCTCCAACTCACAGCCAAGTGGATCAGAACCTTACAGACTTTACATTCTCATTCCTATGGCAGCGCTTTGTTTTACTATTAATTATTTTGCCTTGGCTTCACACTCCTGCTGATTTCTACTACAGCTCTTGAATTCCTATTGATTCCTATGGCAGTGCTTTGCTTTTCCAATTATCCCTATGACAGTGATCTGCATCCCCATTGATTCCCATTTAGTGTATTACATTCCCAATGATTACTGTGCAGTGTAATATTTTCACATTGATTCCTTTGGCAGTCTATTACATTCCCTTTGATTCCTATGGCAAATTGCATTCCAATTAATTACCATGCAGTCTATTACATTCCTATGGATTTCTATAGTAGTATATCACATTCCCATTGATTGCTATGGAAGTCTATTACATTCCCGTTGACACCTATTATTGTATTATATTCCTATTGATTCGTATGGCAGTCTGTTACTTTCTCTTTGATACCTATTTAGCGTATTACACTACACAGTAATCACTGGGAATGTCATATTTTTACATTGATTCATATGGCAGTCTACTACATTCCCATTGATACTTATTTAGTGTATTACACTCCCATTGATACCTATGGCAGTGATTTACATTATCATTGATTCTTATGGCAGTCTGTTATATTCCTATTGATTTATATAGCAGTGTGTTACATTCCTATTGATCCTTGTGGCAGTCTGTTTCCTTCCCATTCATTTATATGGCAGTATGTTACATTCCCATTGACTCCTAAGGCAGTGTGTTACATTCTCATTGATTCCTATGGCAATGTGTTACACTCCCATTTGTTCTTATGCCAGTGTATTACATTCCAATTGATATCCATAGCAGTGTTTTATAATCCCATTGATTCCTATGGCAGTCTATTACATTCACATTGATCACTATGGCAGTTTTTTACATTCCCATTGATCTCTATGTTGGTTTGTTACATTCCCTTTGATCCTGTGGCGGTTTTTGCATTCCCATTGAGCCATACAGCTGTTTTTCTACATTCCCATTGATCCCTATGGCAGTTTGTTACATTCCCATTTATTCCTATGACAGTGTGTTACACTCCCATTGATGCATATGACAGTTTGTTATATTCTCATTGATTCCTATGGTGGTTTGTTACATT
This sequence comes from Anomaloglossus baeobatrachus, assembly GCF_048569485.1. Classification (NCBI taxonomy): domain Eukaryota; kingdom Metazoa; phylum Chordata; class Amphibia; order Anura; family Aromobatidae; genus Anomaloglossus; species Anomaloglossus baeobatrachus. Next base: position 32,620,559 of record NC_134358.1, read on the forward strand.
CTCATTGATCTCTATGTTGAGTTGTTAAATTCCCATTGATCACTAAGGCTTTTTTATATTCCCATTGATCCTTATGGTCGGTTGTTACATTTCCATTGATCCTTTTGCAGTTTTTACATTCTCATTGATCCTTATGACTATTACATTTCCATTGATCCTATGGTGGTTTGTCACATTCCCATTGACCCCTATGCTGGGTTGTTACATTTCCATTGATCCCTATGGCGGTTTGTCACATTCCCATTGATCCCTATGGTGGGTTGTTACAGTCCCATTGATCCTTATGGTGGTTAGTTACAGTCCTATTGATTCCTATGGTGGTTTGTTACATTCCTATTGATTCCTATGGTGGGTTGTTACATTCCTATTGATTCTTATGGTGGTTTGTTACATTCCTATTGATTCCTATGGTGGTTTGTTACATTCCTATTGATTCCTATGGCAGTTTGTTACACCAAATAGGTATCAATGGGAATGTATCACAAATTCACAATGCTAGTCTTGATATGGAGACCCCTGTGAGCAGTGCCTGCCTTCATGCATCATTATCATTCAGCTTGTGCATTTTATTTTGTATTCTTTATTGAGATTAATTTATTTGGTAAAATGCCATAAAACCATTCTCCCAGTGTATGTAACCCGGGTCCGGCTGCATTATTGGATGTTGCTCCGCCTGGCTCCACCGGTGATGGGTGATGGACCCTTCAGGCCACGCTCAGTGTCAGGTAATCAGTTTCCAATGATGCAGGTGACGGAATAATCTATCATTGTGCCGGGTGATACTGAGTCAGTGCCGGAAAGGTTTCATATCGGACAGAAGTGGAAATGAAAACAAGAGCATTGCGTCTCCTCGATACGAGGGGATCCGCTATATCCAGGGGTGCACCATGTTTTATTGTGAGGGCTGCAATGTCAGAGGGCTTCTCCAAAGAACTGCAAATGGAAACGTTGACGGTATATGACGGGATGGGGGTTACTGTTTTGGGAAAGGTCCCCCACCCCACTATTCAGCATGTATAGGTGCAGCCGCCTTCATGAAAATCTGCTCCGGAAACACATTCTACCGGTGTGACAACTGGAAAGCCATGATATGATAGAAACTACATGAAGGAGAAAAGAACTGTCCTCCCAAAAATTTTTTTTACGTGTATTTTGTTTGTGTATTTTTGTCTGGAATAATCTATGTAGAAAAATAAGCTCCATCTGGAAATTAAAAACAAAAAATTCCGAGTGAAAAAACAAGCTGAACAAAAATGTGTTCGAATTTAATATTCCTCAGAAAATACACAGATTTTTTTATAGATCACTTCTTTAACTTTTTTAACTCTTTTCCTTAGTTTTCAGGACTTTTTTTTTGGGGGGGGGGGGGGCAATGCTCTCCAAAATGTTCCTCAAAAACTATTTAAAAAAAAAGTTTTGAAAAATCAAAAATCTTCCTATTTTTTTATTTGGAAATCTCCTTTGCCATTTATACAAGTTTTTTGAGCATTTTTGTTTTTCAGGAAAAGGTTTTCAAAAAAGGGCTGGTGGTTAAAAAAATGAATGTCATTTCTTTGAAGCAGATTCTGATGGAATGCGTCCAAATTAGGCAATGTACGATCAAAGGGGGTAAAAAAACCTCTTCCAAAATTTTTTAAAATAAAAAAAAATACCCTCCAAAAAAAGAGCAGTTTCTTCTTCTTCCTGATTTTTTTAAACACTTCTTGGACTACTCCTTCTGCCATCAAGTTACATCAAAGGTCAGGGACAAGACTACTCCTCTTGACCTATGGATACCTGGCAGATCTTGAATGGAGATGAGCAAACTTCGCCAATGTCAAATTCAGCACAAGCCTTGCCCATTCGGATTTTCTAAAAAAAATGTTCATCTTTGCTCGGTAACTGTTCGCGGTTGCACTAATGCTTTTCTTCTACCTTCTACAGTTTGCAGCCCCCAGCCATGCGCTTATCTTGGCTGTGTATCAAAATACGAGGGACAGCACATGTCTTTTTTAAATTGTTTAAATAAACAATTAAATAAAACGACATGCAGTCCCTCCAAAATTTTGATACTCAGTCAAGATAAAGCCGACAGCTGAGGTCTGGTGTTCTCAGACTGGGGAGGTCCATGGTAATTTGGACCCCCCCAGCCTAAAAATGGCAGCCCGCAGCTGCCAAGAATTGTCACATCCATTTGATGAGACAATCATAGAACTTTACCCGGCTCTTCCCGATTACCCTGGTGTGGTGAGTATAATGCTATTGCTTTATTCCTTATTTTCCTTCTTATGCAGCCCCTCTAGCCCTTACTAACACATAAGTTTTGCCTCCCATTGATATGTTTGAGGAATACAGGTAAATTCAGTGAACATGAGCCGAACCTTGGGAGGTTCGCTCATCTCTAACCCTGAGTGACCATCCATTTGTATGGGCGATAGATAATGCTACCAAATGGAAAATGCATCAGATGGAAAGGTTTTATTTTATTCACTGCTTTTCTCATTTATTCACTTTCCTGCATATTCTTAGATTGTTCTTTTTTTTTCTACTCAAGAATACTTTCCTAAATTGAAGTGCTAGAAGTTTCCTCATGTGTAAATATGAGCCGTGTCAACTGAGTTTTGTTCTCAGCGTTTTGACAGAGGGGAGAATGATAGCTCTATGACAGGTCTGACAGCCGGAGAGCTCCGATAATGAATACAAATCATCGCTCAGTAATATAACACACGTATGTGCCAGGAATCGGGGAGAAAACGACATCTTACACTCCAGAGTCACTCACTTTACTTATATTAAAGGGAAACAGCACAGAAAATACATTCCTGCCTGGTACGCACCCCAATGACTTATATCTAGGAAATAAGAAAACAATAATCAGTTGCTAATATCAGGAGGAGGCAGTTTGTGGCTAGCCTAAAATCATTTCTCCTGCAGTGACTATCTACATAGTTGACCAACCTTATAGTGCACGGACAGGCTGGGTCTACCAGACCTTATAGTTCTGTGATCTGAATAATATATAGTGGTCCCAATCAGAGATCCTCCTATCATAGATAAAAACAGATGTGTGTTAAGCTATACTTGTGTTTTGGTGCCCTTGAAGAAGCCACAAATAGGCGAAACCCAGAGTTTGGCCTAGTCAGTGTGCTACATGTGCTTGGATTTCTTAAACAGTCACAGAGGCAATGAAGAGAGTGCAAGTCCAGCGTTTTTACCTCTAACATTTCTGGACAACCCTTATTCCTAAAGTAACAAGTTATTCTTTATCCAGATAATAAGGGATAATGTAACGCTCACCCCCAGGGGGTGCAGGTACGCTGGAATGGTGTGCACTTGCCCGCTAGGGGTCATTAGTACCAAGGCGGGGATGGTCTGCAGAGTTGTCGATCAACCGAGTGTTAGAGCCGAGAGGTCACGTCAGTACAGAGGAGTAAGAGAAGCCGAGGTCACGTGCAAACCAGTGGTCGGTAAGCCAGGAAGTAGCTTCAGGTACAGAAGGGGAGCAAGGCCGTAGTCAGAGAACAAGCCGGGGTTAGAAGCCGAGATGACACAAAGGTACAGAGGAGAGAGCGGGGCCGGGGTCACAAAACAGATCTAGGATCAGGGAAACAGGGAGTACAGATAATATGGGAGGGACAGAGGTCAGGGAATGGGACGCAAGGTAACGGGATAAGATGAGAACAACTCACGAAAACCAGAACTGTACACTGCAGAGCAAGAACTATTACTGGTGACGTTCCGGGTCTGAACCCAGAGAATACAGACAACACGAAAATACCTACGACACAATGGCTCTGCATAGAGCAGAGCCACAAGGGAATCATGACAGATAACTTGCTGATCGCAAGGGACCTCCCTAAATTAGGAAGTTGTCCCCTATACTATGGATCGGGGATAGCTTGTTATTTTGAGAATAACCCTTTAAAGACATGCTTTATAAATAAAAGGATTATCCGCTTGAATTGAACCCTGGTCCCCTGTGATCTCTACTTCCTGCTTCTTTTAGAGCCACAGGAAATGAATGCTCAGCCAATGATGGGCTGCAGCAGTGATCCACAGTACTTCAGCTAATCATTGGCACAGAATACAATTCCTGTGCATGGTGAGTGACCTGGAACTAGAGATCATCTGGGACTGGTGATTCATAGTCTTGTGGATCAGCTTGCATCACTTTTGTTAGTTTTTTTACCATTACAAAAATATTAAAAAAAACTTAACAGTTAAACGTGTCGCGGGTGGGGAGGGGGCCGCTGCGCTCACTGCACGCTCGGGTCCGGCGCTGCTGGTTGCTCGGTGGCTTGAGTGGTGGGCCGGATCTGGGGACTCGAGCGGCGCTCCTCGCCCGTGAGTGAAAGGGGATGATTGTTGGGATTTGGAATGTCGGTCCGTGACTACACCCACGGTTTGTGGTGAGATTGGGACACCACCGCTGCTCTGGACGGGGATCCCGGGAGCGATGACGGGGAGCAGCTGAGATGTTTCTCTTCCCTCCGTGGGTAGGGGGGGGTTTGGTGGTCCCGGGGCCGGGTGATGTTGACTGGAGTGCGATTAGCAGGGCTTGGCGGGGTGCAAGGTCGCGGGGCAGCGCAGTGCCAGACGGCACGGTGGTACTCACTCAGCCAGTAACGCACACGGAGTCTCTGGTGAAACAAACAGCTGGATGGACGGGTCCCACAGATGGCTGCAGTGGTCACTCCCGGTAGGTTGGCGGTGAATGTCTCTCTCTACACCCTTAATGTGTTTTCGGCCCCGATGGCTTCCCACCGGTAGCCCGCTCCCCAGCGGTGTGTTTGCCGGAGGAGCCCCTCTTTGCCCACAGGCTCTGGCCCTGGGAACTCTAGCTGTGGCGGTAGCTGTATTTCCCTTCACGGTTGAGCGGTTGCCTTCATTCGGGTCTTTGCTGCTGGGGAACCCCGGAGGTTCCCGTCGCTGACGGATTTGATTGGTTTAACGGCGACTCCAAGCCTGGTCGTGGTCCGTAGGCCCTGCCGAATGGTGCTGGCCTTTCTTCGCTCCCCGGTCCGGTACCGGCGGGCCACCGCCCGACCCCGGTCCTTCCGGTTGTGCGTCAATCGGCCTTGCCTGCAGACGGTCACCACCGTCTGCGAACCTTGCTCTTAGGTGCCCGGGCCACGTACCCGGACACGGTCAGACAGCTCCTCTACTACCACTTCGCTCAACTGTAAAACTGTTCTGAACCCTTTTCCCGCCTCCAGCACTGTGAACTCCTTGATGGGCGGGGCCAACCGCCTGGCTCCGGCCCACCTGGTGTGGACATCAGCCCCTGGAGGGAGGCAACAAGGATTTGTATGTGCGGCTGATGTGCCTAACCGGGGTGTGGGGTGTGTTGTTGCAGTATCTGTGACGTCCTGGCTTGTCCAGGGCGCCACAAACGCACCCTTTAAATATTGATCAACCCATTTTATGGAGATCAGGACTTGTCTCACGTGCAGAGTGAGTAGTCAGCTGGCAGGTCCACGAACAGGCTTGGTGCAAGCTACTCCATTTCACAGAATGCAGGGGTTGCCCTGGTCTTCACCCTTTAACCCCTGTACAGGGATCTGGATTTACACAGGGGTCCCATGGTAAGGGCCAGTCAGCCGCTGTTCAGTGGTGCAAGCTGCAAAGAAAGATGGTCAAGAAGCCGGGTCAGATCCAAGAGGTCTCGTCAGGAACAGAAGCAAACAACAAGAGGGTAGTCAAATTTAAAGCTGAAATCAATGAACAGGAAAATCAGGTTTGTTACATCAGCATCGTCCGCAACAGCATGGCGCTACTTACGGGCTGAACCAGATATCGGCAGAGATGTTACAGAACTTTAATTAACTAGCCAGTGAAGAAAGAGGCCACAAACATCATCTCACCTCTTAGTAACCCATCACATTTTTTCCCACCTCCGCTGGTCCTCCGATTGCTCCTCTAACTTCTGTCTTTCACCTTCGTCATTCTCTGGGCAGATACCAAATTTCAACAGAAATCACACAACTTTAATGTCACTCCATGCATCGCTCCACTTGGTGCCTGGTTGAGTTGGGCAGCATTGTAGGTCTGGATATAGAAGAGGTTAGAAGAGTAGAGAGAGGCATTCTATGGGGAAGGCCACGGACGGGTAGGTATAAGATTCTTTTATTTTAACCCGTTTGTGGACCTCTGAATCCAGTAAAATGGTGGCTGTCAAATGCAATTTTTTTTTGGGGGGGGGGGGAATTCTAATGAATTTAATTCATTACAAATCTATTTGCTCATCACTGTCCTTCAACCCATCACAATCCAGAGGCAAATGGGCCAAAACCAATTTTTAGGACCAGAAAATACAGTTAGGTCCAGAAATATTTGGACAGTGACACAAGTTTTGTTATTTTAGCTGTTTACAAAAACATGTTCAGAAATACAATTATATATATAATATGGGCTGAAAGTGCACACTCCCAGCTGCAATATGAGAGTTTTCACATCCAAATCGGAGAAGGGGTTTAGGAATCATAGCTCTGTAATGCATAGCCTCCTCTTTTTAAAGGGACCAAAAGTAATTGGACAAGGGACTCTAAGGGCTGCAATTAACTCTGAAGGCGTCTCCCTCGTCAACCTGTAATCAATGAAGTAGTTAAAAGGTCTGGGGTTGATTCCAGGTGTGTAGTTTTGCATTTGGAAGCTGTTGCTGTGACCAGACAACATGCGGTCTAAGGAACTCTCAATTGAGGTGAAGCAGAACATCCTGAGGCTGAAAAAAAAGAAAAAATCCATCAGAGAGATAGCAGACATGCTTGGAGTAGCAAAATCAACAGTCGGGTACATTCTGAGAAAAAAGGAATTGACTGGTGAGCTTGGGAACTCAAAAAGGCCTGGGCGTCCATGGATGACAACAGTGGTGGATGATCGCCGCATACTTTCTTTGGTGAAGAAGAACCCGTTCACAACATCAACTGAAGTCCAGAACACTCTCAGTGAAGTAGGTGTATCTGTCTCTAAGTCAACAGTAAAGAGAAGACTCCATGAAAGTAATTACAAAGGGTTCACATCTAGATGCAAACCATTCATCAATTCCAAAAATAGACAGGCCAGAGTTAAATTTGCTGAAAAACACCTCATGAAGCCAGCTCAGTTCTGGAAAAGTATTCTATGGACAGATGAGACAAAGATCAACCTGTACCAGAATGATGGGAAGAAAAAGTTTGGAGAAGAAAGGGAACGGCACATGATCCAAGGCACACCACATCCTCTGTAAAACATGGTGGAGGCAACGTGATGGCATGGGCATGCATGGCTTTCAATGGCACTGGGTCACTTGTGTTTATTGATGACATAACAGCAGACAAGAGTAGCCGGATGAATTCTGAAGTGTACCGGGATATACTTTCAGCTCAGATTCAGCCAAATGCCGCAAAGTTGATCGGACGGCGCTTCATAGTACAGATGGACAATGACCCCAAGCATAAAGCCAAAGCTACCCAGGAGTTCATGAGTGCAAAAAAGTGGAACATTCTGCAATGGCCAAGTCAATCACCAGATCTTAACCCAATTGAGCATGCATTTCACTTGCTCAAATCCAGACTTAAGACGGAAAGACCCACAAACAAGCAAGACCTGAAGGCTGCGGCTGTAAAGGACTGGCAAAGCATTAAGAAGGAGGAAACCCAGCGTTTGGTGATGTCCATGGGTTCCAGACTTAAGGCAGTGATTGCCTCCAAAGGATTCGCAACAAAATATTGAAAATAAAAATATTTTGTTTGGGTTTGGTTTATTTGTCCAATTACTTTTGACCTCCTAAAATGTGGAGTGTTTGTAAAGAAATGTGTACAATTCCTACAATTTCTATCAGATATTTTTGTTCAAACCTTCAAATTAAACGTTACAATCTGCACTTGAATTCTGTTGTAGAGGTTTCATTTCAAATCCAATGTGGTGGCATGCAGAGCCCAACTCGCCAAAATTGTGTCACTGTCCAAATATTTCTGGACCTAACTGTATATTAAATTTAACTAGAAAGTGAGGTGACAATTCCGGCACCGCGTCACCGGCGGCCGCTCTCCTCGTCGGCTTTCACATTGTATTAGAGAATAATTGCAGCTGTGATTGAATTTGTGATTTTCCCATCGGGTGTAGCATGATTTAATATAAACCCAGGGATGACAATGATGTGAAGGCATTTATCAATAATGGAGAGAGTGGCAGCAGAAAAAAATGGCCCGTCTCTAAGGACAGTGGATAAATGAGAAAATCAGAGATCGATTCGACAGATACTCAAGAGCCAGCAAAGTTCAATTGGACATTTGGCTAATGAGATTTTCATTGTCCCGGACAGAAGAGGTTTCATGTTCTTGATGTGATCCCACAATAAATGTAGCTTTTATTGCTATATTTTAGTGCGATATTGGACTTTACCTTCAGACAAGAAGTCACGTGAATAGGGACACGCTCAGGGCTAGCTCCTACCTTACCATCTGGACCATGCACTTTAAATGTAGTTTTTTCCTTTGGCCATTTTAAGGGTTAATTCCTTCTTCGGTGCAACAGCAGATTTTTTCAGCTGGCAGCAGTTAATCAACTTCCGGCCAGGATTTAAGCCCTCTGCTTCCTGGACTTGATGCTGGTTATTTTATTCAGTTAGGAGCTAGCCTGGGAGCAGAGAAGATATTGTTGTTGTTGCAAGTTGTTTTGTTTTTGTACTACCTTCTTTCACTTGTTATCCCTTACCCTTATTTCCTTGGTTGTTCCGTGGTGAACATTTTAGGTGTGTATGAGGGTTTTAGTTTACCCCTGTCTGTAGTTAGTTGTTGTGGGGGTTTTGGGGGATCTCTGTCCTGGTCCGTCCCCTGTGTGGTGGGTTTGGTGGGGACTTGTCACAAGGGTTAGGACAGGAGTCAGGGCAGGTCGAGGGCCGAAACCTCCCTACCTTCAAGGGTACCTCCGGGTGTGAGGGTGAGCCCAGGGACCCCAGCATTAAGGTCGCCATACGTTACCCTATTTTCACTGGGAAACCGTTACACCCATTATCCCTGACAGTTACTTGATCAAGTATTGGGGTGCTTGGGTACTCTCGTAACTCAGCCGAGTATCGCGGGTGCTCTGATATTTCATCCATGAAGTAACAAACACAACGCACAGGCTTGCTTCACTGCATGATGTGTGCAGGAACCCCAGGGAGAATCATTCGAAGTCTCTCAATGACTCTCGGGGGTAAAACAACAGTCTCGGATGGATGTAGTGTGTCCAAAAACACCTCCCTGAAGAATGTTCATGGCTCGTTCTATGTGTGGGGAAACCCGAACAGGCCATTCACTGACTTTCCATAATAATTAATTTTAATAATTTTATTCATTTATATAGCGCTATTAATTCCACAGCGCTTTACATACATTTGCAATGCTGTCCCCATTGGGGCTCACAATCTAGAGTCCCTATCTGTATGTCTTTGGAGTGTGGGAGGAAACCGGAGAACCCGGAGGAAACCCACGCAAACACGGGGAGAACATACAAACTCCTTGCAGATGTTGTCCTTGGTGGGATTTGAACCCAGGACCCCAGCGCTGCAAGACTGCAGTGCTAACCACTGAGCCACCGTGCCACCCGCCTCATTACTTGCGTCGAGCTCGTCCGAGAGTCTGACCAGCTTGAATCGAGGAACGAGCATTGCAGCATTTTAGTGCCCGCACATCCCTAGTGTTGGTCCCAACTCTATAACCACCACCTATCTGGAGATTGGGGAGCACCGTGACCATTTGTTTATCATGGAAAATAGGTAGACCATAGCCTAAGAGCTTGGCTCTGATAGATGATCAACCTGCTCCCACATGCTGCTTGGTCCCTTCCTTGGCCACTATTAGTTGTGTTGGTAGGCATAAAGGAGATGGTAAGACATTCCCCAACTATTGGACATTTATAAAATACCCTATAAACATCTATATATATTTTACTTTACATAGTACCATTGATTCTCTGTTTATAGAAATCACCATCACTGTCCCTATTGGGGCTCACAATCTAAATTGCTTATTAGTATGTCGTGTATAGAAGGAAAACACGGGGAGAACATACAAACTCCAACAGATGTTACTCTTGATGGGATTTGAATCCAGGACCCCAATGTTTCAAGACCACAGTGCTACACCAGTCTGAGTACACCTTAATCTGTTTACAAAATTATTTTCTATTCATCCCTATTAAAAATAAGAAACACCCATCACAGTACCCTTAAATCTTCATGTACCATACCTATGTGGAGTCTTCTCTTTCTATGCTCAGTCGTGGGTGATGCAGACCTTTTGTTTCTGCTAATTCATTAACAGACCATTATCTTAAGCCCCCCTAATACATTAGATAGCTGTCGGTAGAACGATTGCACCAATTTCACCATACAAAGTAATATTCAACCAAGTACTCCTGTGTTCCCGTAATACAGCTCCTCTGAAAGCATTGTATCTCACACAGAAAAAAAGGATCGTTCTCTCCGTCAACATCATATGTTGTAGGGCCCCCAATATACATTAGGGTGTCGGAGGATTCAGACGATTTTGGTCTAATGTATATGGTCTAATGTTAATTTACTCTTACAACTACTCCCTGTCACGTGGAGTTTTGCACAAACTTCACTGACTCTCATGGCCCCGTTGGGCTCTGTTCACATTACAATTCTGACACTCCACCCAATAGTTTCTCTGGCGTGTGGGTCAATATCAATACAGGCAGACCCGAGCGTCAACCTGCTGTGTGCTGATTCATAGAGTTAATCTCTGCTGGTCTGCTGGTTAGGCTCCTTTGATCACATGTGGTGAGGAGGCCTATCACATCTGCTCCCCTCCTATTTATGCTGGATGAAATTGTGTCGCCCTGGGCAAGCCAGGGGACACAGGTCACACACCACCACACCCTACATCCCAGTTAGGAACATCTAAGCTAACCAAGAATCCTTGTTGCCTTCCTCCAGAGGCTGATGATTCACACCAGGGGGTGGGCCAGGCGGTTGGCTCCGCCCACCGAGGAGTTCACAGATCTGGAGGTGGGAAGTACCAGGCAGTCTAGACTTGGAGTCTAGTCAGGGAGGAGGAAGTGGAAGGAGTGGAGGAGTAGCCCAGACAGGGCTAAAGTAAAGAGCTAAGTGAAAGTGAAGAAAGAAAAGTAGTAAAGGAGGAAAGCAAGAGTGGTGACAGAACAGAAAGAGTGAGCAAAGCCTGAAGAGTCCAGCTGAGTGCAGGGCAGGTCAGCAAGGTCAGCAACGGCGGTGACTGTCTGGAGGGGGACCGTTTGGAAGTTCCTGGAAGGACCCCGTAGGCTGTGTGCCCGGTGGTCTGGAGCAGTGTTCCGAAGGACAGTCAGCACCAGGGCAGGGGCCTCTCGGACCCCGGCAAGGCTTGGGGTCGCCATAATTTGCCGAATCCGTCAGTGAAGGGGACGTAGATCCCCCAACAACCAAGTCCCGATTGAAGGCAACAGCCCAGCCAGTGTAAGAGAGACACCGCCACCGCCAAGGCACCAGTTTCTTAGGGCCAGCGCCTGCGGGCAAAGAGTAGAGCTCCTCCGGTCCAGCTTGAAGCCGGGGAGCGGGTTACCGGTGGGGACCCATCGCAACCAACAAGTACACCAAGATGCTAGGAAAAGGGACATCACCGTCACCTACCGGGAGAGCAAGTGCAGCCGTCCGTGGGACCGTCTTACCAGCCGTTTGGTTTACCGTAAAAACTGTGTCAATGTCTCAGGCTGAGTGAGTACCACAGTGCCGCAAGGCACAGCGCTGCCCCCGCGTCCCTGCGCCCACCAGGCCCTGCACCCCCCAAGCCATCACCGGGCCCCGGGATCACCAACCCCTACCCACGGAGGGGCAACACAACACCTGGCTGCTCCGCATCACCATCCCCGGGATCCCCATCCAGAGCAGCGGTGGTGCAATCACCACAACCGTGGGTGGCGTCACGGACAATAAACAATCCCCACACCCAACCAACCCCTTTCACTCACGGGTGAGGAGTGCCGCTCGAGAACCCCCGGGATCCGGCCTACAGCTCGAGCCACCACTGAGCAGCAACCGCCGGACCCGAGCAGAAGGGGTGAGCGTAGTGTGCTGACACCCTCCTCCCCGCCCGCGACAACTTTGCTTCACGAACAGGATCTTACCGCTCTGCCGTCTGGTAGAGGTGCGCCTTGTTACCGCCGGAGGTATCCGGCAGAAAAATTTCAGAAGCCGCCATCTCTGGCGCGAAAAGTTCCCGCTCGAGCGTCTTCTCGAGTAGTAGAGGCGCGAAGGCCAAAACCCCGCCCCGAGAGAGGAGGGGCCGGAAAGAGCTAAGGGGGACGCGATGGCGGCTGGACGCATGTAGCTGCAGCTATAAAAGCAGGGACGCCAGGACTCTGCAGCAATACTGGGTTCCTGGAAGGCACGATTGCCAAGATGTACGATCCAACTCCCAACGAGGAAGCCCCCGCGCCCGGCACGGCGACGTGGTTGATGGACCGGACCGTCCCGCTGAGTAACCGTCTGCAGGCTCATATGCAACTCCTCCTGGAGGAGTGGGAGACCGACATGGCGGACGTGGTGGCTGCTATGTGGAGACGCGAGGCAGAAGAGGATTTGGAGGAGCGGGTAAGCGACCCACGCCCCTGTATTCCTGAGGGATCGTCCGTTGGATCTGAGGGGCCCGGCCGGCTTCCGCTCACCCTACCTCTCTCCCTGCTACCCGTAATAGCTGCTGCCGCCCCACCATTAGGCCCGCTACCTGCCCAACCAGTAGCGATACCCTGCCCAGCCGCTCCGGCGGACCAGCCGGCTGCATATGTCCGGGACGTCCCTGAAGTACACCAAGGGGAACCGCTGGAGCCGCGGCCCCATAACAGCATGGTGCCAGAAGTCCCAGCAGTGACTGTGCCAGACCCTGAGCCTGGAACCGTGGCCTGGATGAAGGCCCGGGTGATTCAGTTCCACCAGCGTCAACAGGAACAAATCCTCCAGATGATGGAGCAGTGGACCAGTGAGGTGGAGATGCTGACTACGACTACCCCGATGTACGGAGGGGGAATGGATGTAGCAGAGTCGACTGGTGACCCACGTCCCTATGTCCTACCTGGACCGGCCGCTGCGGCTGAGGGGCCCGGCCTAGTCTCGGCCTATGCATCGCCCTTGCCGTTACTTATGGTGCGCCTCAGTATGAGCTCGCCTACTCTGCTGCTCCATGCTACCGCAGAAGGGGCTGAAGTGTTGGATGCTGGAGGCCAGGAGGCTGCGACAGCTGGCGGTAACCCGCCTGACGCAGTAACAAGAGGTGATGACTCTTACCCCAGCCTCGGGTCCGCTGTGGAGTTTGAAGAAGCAAGTGAGCGTTCCCGCTATGTAGGAGGCCCCGTGGTTGTCCATACCCCGCGTACCGGTGGAAATGGGTACCGGGTGCCCCTGTCACCGCAGGCATGTCAGTGCATGTTTGATGTGCTGGTGGCAGAGGATGGGTCCGCCTCAGCAGAAAAGTACGAGTAGGGCAGCGGATGCCCATTGCACCGTCCCCGTTGGGACCACCACTTTGTTGTTTGTTTAAAAGGTTGAAAGAATGATAAGAAAAAAAAAAAAAATGATTACCGAACAGTAACCTGATTGTTTGTGATTTGCAACCAGCTGGAGCCGGCACCGTTGTCCCCGTGGGGACCGTTTAAAAAGTTATTTTGCATGGGAACTATCCATGGACAAGCCCGTGAACTTGCAGGGCACCCACAAACGTTAAGTGGCTTGTAAATAAGTTGTTTGCCGTTACCGTTTCCGCAATGCCGCCTCCGGAGAGGCAGGTTGGAGGGAGGGCCCTTAGCGGAGCAGGCTGGGGCCCAGCCACCAAAGGAACCGGTGGCTACCCTCTGGAGGGAAGGACAGATCCCACTCGGGTACCGTGTGCTGGACTGTGGGTCAAGGGGTGCTGCCTGGGCTTTAGGGGCAGCATCAGGGCCAGGTTGCTTGGGTGGGAGAGAGCGGAAACTGTAACCGTAAACCGTTATGCAACGTTAAAGAAATGTGCCTCCCGTTTTGGGAAGAGTTATTAAAAATGTACATATGTTGAATTACCATGTTATCTTTTACAGAAAAATAAAACCGGTGTTGGACGGCAGCCCGCGGACGGTCTGCATTTTGCTAAGGGGGAATGTGTCGCCCTGGGCAAGCCAGGGGACACAGGTCACACACCACCACACCCTACATCCCAGTTAGGAACATCTAAGCTAACCAAAAATCCTTGTTGCCTTCCTCCAGAGGCTGATGATTCACACCAGGGGGTGGGCCAGGCGGTTGGCTCCGCCCACCGAGGAGTTCACAGATCTGGAGGCGGGAAGTACCAGGCAGTCTAGAGTTGGAGTCTAGTCAGGGAGGAGGAAGTGGAAGGAGTGGAGGAGTAGCCCAGACAGGGCTAAAGTAAAGAGCTAAGTGAAAGTGAAGAAAGAAAAGTAGTAAAGGAGGAAAGCAAGAGTGGTGACAGAACAGAAAGAGTGTGCAAAGCCTGAAGAGTCCAGCTGAGTGCAGGGCAGGTCAGCAAGGTCAGCAACGGCGGTGACTGTCTGGAGGGGGACCGTTTGGAAGTTCCTGGAAGGACCCCGTAGGCTGTGTGCCCGGTGGTCTGGAGCAATGTTCCGAAGGACAGTCAGCACCAGGGCAGGGGCCTCTCGGACCCCGGCAAGGCTTGGAGTCGCCATAATTTGCCGAATCCGTCAGTGAAGGGGACGTAGATCCCCCAACAACCAAGTCCCGATTGAAGGCAACAGCCCAGCCAGTGTAAGAGAGACACCGCCACCGCCAAGGCACCAGTTTCTTAGGGCCAGCGCCTGCGGGCAAAGAGTAGAGCTCCTCCGGTCCAGCTTGAAGCCGGGGAGCGGGTTACCGGTGGGGACCCATCGCAACCAACAAGTACACCAAGGTGCTAGGAAAAGGGACATCACCGTCACCTACCGGGAGAGCAAGTGCAGCCGTCCGTGGGACCGTCTTACCAGCCGTTTGGTTTACCGTAAAAACTGTGTCAACGTCTCAGGCTGAGTGAGTACCACAGTGCCGCAAGGCACAGCGCTGCCCCCGTGTCCCTGCGCCCACCAGGCCCTGCACCCCCCAAGCCATCACCGGGCCCCGGGATCACCAACCCCTACCCACGGAGGAGCAACACAACACCTGGCTGCTCCGCATCACCATCCCCGGGATCCCCATCCAGAGCAGCGGTGGTGCAATCACCACAACCGTGGGTGGCGTCACGGACAATAAACAATCCCCACACCCAACCAACCCCTTTCACTCACGGGCGAGGAGTGCCGCTCGAGAACCCCCGGGATCCGGCCTACAGCTCGAGCCACCACTGAGCAGCAACCGCCGGACCCGAGCAGAAGGGGTGAGCGTAGTGTGCTGACACCCTCCTCCCCGCCCGCGACAAAATCTTCTACCTATGCCAGCTATAGTATATTCTATGTTCGTCTGTGAGGTGTGGTGGCCCAGATTCTCTGGTGAAAGTTGTGCTTATTGCTTGGTGCGGTTGTGGAGTTTAACACTGTTGTTTTGTTGTTTCCTTCCTGCTCTTGTTTATCTTCACCTATATCTCTGAATGCTGTGTGACAGTTTTGTCTGTCTATATCTGGAACTTTCATTACACTTCTGTCCTGTCCTTCCCTCGGGGGAATGAAAGTGGGAATCAGATCAGGACTGGTTAGGACAAGGACCAGGAAGGAGACTCAGGCCTTTCCACCATCGGGAGTATCCTTGAGATTAGGGATAGCATAGGGTCCCTTAGCTTGTGGGACAGATTAGGGACCCCAGTTCCCTACTATCCCAGCATCATCGTGACATTTCCTCCTCCTTCCTTATAATATATCTCACACTATAAAGACTGCTTACTTGAAACATTGCAGAGGCTGCTGTAATCATAAAACTTTAATAACTAGCAAGCCACACCTACAGGCACAGTCATTTCCTATATATTATCTCTTGCAGCAGGGAGGAAGTAAATGTCTGCAGCAAATAAAATCTCTTCTTACTCTTCCTAATGATGAAATGATCCTAATGATGAAATGAATGGAATGTATTACCTGCAAGAGAATGAATCCAATAAAAAAATAAAAAAAATAACAGTTCCAATTTTTATCAGAGATTTTAGAACTAAAATTTAGCGTCATCTCAAGCCACATACTGGAAAAAGTCTGTATTTTTTGTGGCATGCTGAAAATTGTAGTTTTGCCACTGCTGTCAGGTCACATTGGGAGCTACAGTTTTGGCACAACAAGGAGTGGTTGAACTGTAGTTTTGAAGAGCCTCAATTTGGTATACGTCTGTTGCGCTATCCAAGAGGAGCATGGTAGTGAACCCATAGGACTACAGAGGACTGTGCAGCTGACCCCAGGAATTGACTAGGACAAAGCTTGAGGAAAGGGGGAGTGACTCCCCACCCCAGGGCTATGGGACACCCGGTGCCGGGCCGGACTAGTCCGAGGGTCGTCAGTGGTGGCGGGGCCCGACTCCGTGGCCCTGGTGGGTGTCAGTTAAATATGGCTGGTGAATAAAGTTTGTGTTCGTGACGTCACCTGTGGTATGCGGCTATTAAGCCGCCGCTGCTGTGTGAGGCCTCCGGGGTGATGATATGGCAGCAATGGTGGTACTGCTCCCCACAGGTGGAGCGGTGCCCCGGGGACACTGTTGGTGCTCGTGAGAGTCTATGGTGTTGTGTGGATAACAGGGTGCAGGGCCGACAGGCAATGAAAGAAACAGGCACAAACAACAGTCTCTTTACCTTCTCCTCTTTTACTTCACAAACGGTTAGTCCTGGGAGACCGTTACAGGTGGTAGAGGGCTCCGGCCGGCCTGGAAGTAACTGAGATGTCGTTTTGGCCAGATGAGTATGAGGCCTACTCCTGTTCTTTTCCTTACTGTGATAGGACCCTGCTCTCTGAATTTAGCAATGGCCCTCTTGCTGCTGGGACCGGTGGTACGTCCCTTCCCCTCTGTGGTAGGCTGCGCAGGCCCTCTCTGGTGCTTCTCTGCTGGAGTCCACACCGGGCCCTGATGATGCAGCTGTACCTTCGGGCTGTTTATGGGCCAGGTGCTTGCAGCTCTCCTGCCCTTCGGATTCGGCTACCAGGGAGTATTTTAGGCCCTGGTGGCCACAGACTCCGATGTCCGAGTCTCTTCTGTGCCTCTCTGCTCCTCCTGCTTCACTGGGCCAAGCTGCTCCAGCTCTAGGCCCCAATTCCACAGGACAGCTTCCTATCACTTCTTGCTTGCTATCACTTCTCTCTACAGACTGAACACTACTCCCTCAGGTTAGGCTTAAGGAATGCTCCCTGGAATTCCAGGTTCAGAGCTCCCCCTGCTGGCCGGAGGGAGAACTGCATTGGATGTTAAACTTACTGGCCAATAGACCTCCCAATTACCTCCAGGCTCAGCATTAACCCTTTGGAGGGGCAATGCTGTTGTGGCGACCAGGTCCTGGGGCGCCACAGGAGCTTTATTGGTCAGAACGCGACTGGCACCAAATAACAGAGATCCTAGAATACAGTCAAGATATCACGTGCGACTAGCACCAGACAAGTCCAGTTACCCAAAGGTATGGCCGAGTAGGGAGATGCTATCACTAAGCCAGGTCTCCTTCCAGTAGTAGGTAGGACATAGCCGCTTGAAGACTTGGAACAGACCTCCACAGGTGGTGCTTGATCTGGACTGGTAGGCTGAAGTGGAGTAGTCACACTTGTAGTCACAACTGATCCGGTGTGGACTCTGTTGAACGCTGGAATTCCAGGCAACAGCTGAGCAGAAGACATGCATGGCTAGCTCTGAGCAGAGACAAGGTACAGAGATCAGGTACAGGGATACAGATAGAAAACAAGGGCAGGGAACAGGGACCTGACGAAAGCAACGCCACACTAAGGGACAGGAAGACTTAGCTCAAGCACCTCCCAAAAGGGGAGGGTGCCTTATATATCTAGTGCTTCTCCGCAATAGGCTGATAAGCACTTCCAAGTTAAGGAATACTGGCCCTTTAAATCACAGCAGGATGCGGCGGGCATTGCCTAGGGAAGGTCCTGGAAGATCTGTTCAGTGCATTCATGTTTCTGGATGAGCAGACCACAGGCTGGAGGAGGATCCAGAACTGCGATCCGAGTGAGTACCCTATGGAAGGAAGGACAGCGAGATGGGCAGACCGTATGGAACCGTGTACTGGGTGTCGACCCATTGTCCAATAGGGGTTGGACCTGCGGGTCAGGGCATGACAACGTCTGGAGATGTCAGGGCCTAATGAGAGCAGTAGTTGTGCCACAGATTGGAAACCACTATAAAGAGGATCACTGGACTGAAGATGTCTGAGCTCATCTATCGCCACCTTCTCTCCTACTACGGTGATGAAATGATGAATATTCGAGTCACTTCCATTTAGCTTGCATTAAACTCGCTTGACGCTATATGATATAATCAATGGCGGGAGTACATGCTGGGCAGTTGGTAATTCTTGTACATCACAAGGTAATTGCCTGAGCCGTGGAAAGTCAGCAATAAGCTGTCAGCCGCAAAACATAACGACTTCATGTAGAACATGACGGCCAAAGTCATGGATGTCAATGGAATCATTAACATTCTCGTGTGGCCATGCAAACATCAAAACGAGCCAACGAAAATGATTAAGAAACTAACGAGACAGCGGGAAAATCACATTTACATTTTATACATTAAAACTTGTTTACTTGCCTTTCACCGGCTCAACAGTTTAACATGTTGTCTTCCGCTCTGGGTCACCAACTGTCCAGAGTCTGTAAAAATAGGGCACTTTTTTACCATGGCCGTAAAAAAAAAAAAAAAAAAGACATCCCTGATTTTTTTGAAGCTGAAGAAACTTCTACAGATCATCTTGACTGTAATTATCATCATTTTACATTTTACAGTGAATGCGGCTGATGTCTTCATTTCAGAATTATGGGCTTTTCACTTATACTCATAGTGATTTATTATGGCTTTGCAATATATTTATATACAATATTGTCTCTCCGTGATTTTTTGGTAAGCCGTCCAGAAAAAATAAAAAGTCAAGTTGACAGTTCTGATGCCACGACTGGCCCTCAGGCTATCCCTGATCCCATAGATACCTCTGACGGTGATGGTGTCTGAGCCGCCTTCTTTGCTTTGCTCCTGGTCAGCCCTGA
The DNA here is from genome assembly GCF_048569485.1 of Anomaloglossus baeobatrachus. Classification (NCBI taxonomy): domain Eukaryota; kingdom Metazoa; phylum Chordata; class Amphibia; order Anura; family Aromobatidae; genus Anomaloglossus; species Anomaloglossus baeobatrachus. The sequence continues at coordinate 32,639,660 of NC_134358.1, forward strand.
TCTTAGGCCGGAGTCACACTTGCGAGTGACTCGGCGAGTCTCGCATCGGCATCACGCGGTATGGCCGCACAGTCTCTGGACAGGAGCGTTTCAGCTGCATAGAAATGCATGTAGCAGACCCGCTCCTGTCAGGAGAGAAGCCAGCCGTGCCGGGTGATGCGATCCGATAATCGTGAGAGTCACACGTTCATGTGAGCGCACCCTTATAGTCCCACTCCCCCACCCCGGGGGAGGACCGGGACAGGAGTGATGAACCCACAGATATGGACAAATGGGGAAAACAAAACTTAATCACACAGTTAGCACAGACGGAGATCTCAGACAATAAGTGATAGGGTGGAAATAAAGAGCAGGGAGAAAATAACCAGATGACAAGAGTATTTCCACAGCACTCCATGTAGCACATAGTAAATCAGCAACAACAGGTACACAACAGCACATGGACCTGTGACGCCCTGGCAAAACCAGGTAGTCACAGAAGTAGTTCACCCTCCTTGATCCCAACACAAAAACCCACACCCAGGTACAACACACAACCATTAAAGCCTAGTCACCCCTCATGATAATAAGAACACACCACTGAGTGGGACCAGGCGGATGGGAGCGCCCACCTAGGGGTCCTGAGGTGTCAGGGGCGGGAAAACGAGAGTTCTAAGTTGACAGTTGACAGTGGAGGAGTGTGGAAGTGGAATGGAGTCAGGGGTTGGGGCCCCTGGACTACCGGTCTAAGTGGCAGACGGCAAGCAGGACCATAGGCGACGGAGATCGGGTCGTGGGAGACCTTAAGTGGACCGGGGCAGGGTTGTAGCCCGCCGGTGCCGACACGGGGATTCGGTCCGGAGGCCATGCACAGTCGGGGTACCTGGACCCTAGGACGAGGACGGTTACAAGCCGCCTTGTTAATTGACCAGCCGGGGACAAGGTTTCAGGCCTTGTTCCACAGAAGCCCAGAGAGTGAAACGGAAGCCCAACGCGGGGGATAGGGTGTCCGTCAGAACCCACAGAAATCCCAAGGGTCAGATTTCACGGGCCACAGCTGCCAAACATACACAGTACCGGGAGTGTACTTCACCGTTCCAAGCGGAGTTGTCCCAGAGAAGACACAGACACTGAGTGCAGGAGGAAGGGACCCCTGTTTGCTACACCCGGGTGTGGGACCCGATTACACCCACCAAAGGCGACCAGTCACTGGCAACTTGGTTTACCACTGGACTTGTGCTTAATTCTTTGAACTGTGAGTACACCATAGATCCCCGGTCCAACCCGGCACGCCACTTCCAGCAGTCATTACTCCCGTGTACCTGGGCCCCGGGACTACACCTCCCCTACCCGTGGAGGGGATCCCACCTTGCTGCCCCACTCCATCAGCCCCGGGCACTTCATAACCAGGCAGCGGCGATGCTACCATTACCTCACCGCAACCCAAGGGTGGCCTCTCCGACAAATCAATCCACTGTAAATACTCCCTTCCTACGGTTGTGAGGATGGACGGCCCTGCGAGCCCGGGTCCGGTCACCACTCGAGCCGCAGTAACAAACCCGGATCCGAGCAGCCTCTGCAGTGGCAGCGGCCCCCGTCCGCAACAGACCGGTTTAGCAAAAGCTATAGTCGGCATGGGAAGACAGATTCCTCCATCCTAAAAAGGCAGGAAGTACCTGTGATAGGACTGCCACAACATGTGGTCCAAAAGGTAACCAGCAGGCTAGCAGAAATTAATTCCTGCGAGTCCTATCACAAATGAGCACACAGCAGGTCGATTCACAAGCTTGCCTGTGCAACTCAGAAGCATCAAAGAAAGCATAGTGTGGAACAACCTCTGATGCCACCATGACACTTAATAAGTTTAGCGCCAAACCCTGTATAACACCTGCTTCTGCTGGAACCCTCGATTTGAAGACTCGTCTGAATATCAGATGTTTTCAAGAGTCGGCATCTCCTGATGGCATATAATATGAGCTCACACGCTGGTTTATTAATTGCTATTTTGCAAGAGGCTGAAAAATACCATAAAACAATGTTTTTATTGTTGTTGACACTTTCCGCCATCATTTGTAAAGGCAACGGCTCCCTGACGTCCAACATTGTTTTACAGCAGAAAGATTGTAATTTAATTAATTACCTTGCAAAAAAAGGGAAAGTTTCCCACGGCGCTGCTAAAACACTGAATACGGGACGTCATCGGGGTGGATTCTTTTAAATCAAATGTATTTTTAATATTCTGTTTGACATTAAGTCTTGGGTAATATTCTGTGATTATACCGTGACTCCTTTGGGCATGATGCAAAGAAAGAAATAACAATGCAACAAAACATAAAGATATAAATAGGGGTTATAGAGGTAATATAATAATAAGAACGCTCCCATCACTGGAATGGAACGACGGAAGGACAGAAGACCAGGGAGCAGCAGAGGTAAAGGACCATCATAAAAACAAGTGAGGAACAGTCTAAAGTTTTTTTAACTTATTATTCTAACTTTTTTCAGGCCCTCAATAGAACTCGGCAAAATTGGGGTTAACTATTTTGCTACATATACCGTACAGATAAAAAAAAAAATAAAATTGTATTTTGGAGTTGGTTTGCTCATCTCGAATTATTGCAATTCAGATTTTACGATTACTGGGTATAGTCATGAACTTAAAAGGGTTGTCCAGGCTTGAGACTCTACGTGACTGCTGACTTGTGAATCCTCAGTGTGCACACTGTAAGGATTCTCTGTCACTGGCGAGCCGGCAGGCGCATGACCTCAAGTATGTGATTTGCCACATTTCGACTATATTTGTCCGGCCTTGCTCAATTAATGGTAGTAAAGAGGGACACGCGTGCACCTGGGGTCTCTAGGCTATCCCTGTCCCCAGGATTACTCTTGAAGGTTGAGATACCTGGGTCCCATATCTTGCTATTTACTCCTAGAAATTACTCACCTCAATGTTCCCCCCCAAGGAGTAAAGGAGCAGAGCTGCAAGTGGAACAGACAAACAAAATAAGCATGGAAACAAATTTAAAAGGACTTCATATCTTCTCCAGTAGCAAGCTTTGCTTCTGCAATAGGAACGAATACCGCAGCTCTACAGAGACAAGCTCCTTTATTGTGGTTAGTTGTAATATGAACTATATCCGGTATGGAGTGAAGCCAGAGGTGGTTAGAAATAGCAGAAGGGAAAGATGATAATTTGCTGTGGCTGAAGGCTAAAAACATTCTCAGCCAGCATGAAAAGGGTCCTTAACCACTTCAGCAATGAGTGTAAATATATCAGCACAATAACGGTCAGAAGGCCCGTGACCCCAAGTTTCTCTAAAGAGACATCAGAACGTGACACACTCATGGCAGCAAGACAGTGCATGTCTAGTCAACATGTGTTTACGCACCTGCCATCTCCCAGTGCTGGCACCGGAGAATCCTGACAGTGTGCACCCTGAGGATTCCTAAGTCTGCAGTCACGTAGTGTGACAGCAGACTCCTGCCACATGCCTGGGATACCCCGTTAAGACACCTGGACTTAAGAGTCCAAGTATATGAATTTTTGGAGTGAAAGGGATCCAACTCTAAGCAAAAAGTGAACATTATTATCATAGAGGGTAATGGATTTCCAAGCAAGTGTAAAGCGGGCTTTACATGATGCGACATCGCTAGCGATGTCGCAAGTGATAGCACCCGCCCACATAGGTGGCGCATCACGGGGTGATCGCTGCCGTAGCGAAAAATATCGCTACGGCAGCATCACACGCAATTACCTGGTCACCGACGTCGCTGTGACCGCCGAACAATCTCTCCTTTAAGGGGGAGGCTCGTTCGGCGTCACAGCGGCGTCACTAAGCGGCCGCCCAATAGAAGTGGAGGGGCGGAGATGAGCCGACGAAACATCCCGCCCACCTCATTCCTTCCTCATTGCCGGCGGCCGCAGGTATGATGTTGTTCCTCGTTCCTGCGGTGTCACACATAGCGATGTGTGCTGCCGCAGGAACGACGAACAACATGCATCCAAAAGCAGCAACAATATTTGGGAAAGGAACGACATGTCAACGATCAACGATTAGGTGAGTATTTTGCATCGTCAGCGGTCGCTTGTACGTTTCACACGCAACGACATCGCTAACGAGGCCGGATGTGCGTCACAAATTCCATGACCCCAAAGACATCTCGTTAGGGAAGTCGTTGCTTTTAGGAGACTTATCAGTTAGGTAATTTCCCATGGGGAAAATAAATTCAAATTTACTGTGCAGAGAAAGAAACTTGGCTTTCCACTTCCCCCTATTGGAGATGGCTTATAGTACGGTGACTAGTGATCAGCGAGTATGCTTGTCACTACTCGGTACTCGCACGAGTATCACTGTACTCGAGCTACTCGGCGGGGACCGAGTAATCTCGCGATATTCGTGCTTTACTCGTGGTCTTCATCCCTGCATGTTGGCGCTCTTTTGAGAGCCAGCCCTCATGCAGGGATTGGCTGGCAGACCACTGCAATGCCACAGCCCTGTTAGTTGTGGAATTGCAGTGATTGGCCGGCCTGCACAGCGTGACCGAGCCTTTATACCGGCGGGCACGCTGTGCTCTGCACACAGCCATCCAGACAGTCAGTGCAGGGAGAGTGTTGCTGCTTCAGGGAAAGGTTTGCGGCCCTTTATAGTTATTTCCATAGCAGGGCTGCAAACAGTGTGACCAGAAGTCCTTCTCAGGACTATTGTAGTTGTATACAGGCAGGTAGGGTATAGCCAGGTCGGAGTACAGGAGCAGAGTCCTTCTCAGGACTATTGTTGCTGTATACAGGCAGGCAGGGTATAGCCAGGTCGGAGTACAGGAGCAGAGTCCTTCTCAGGACTATTGTTGCTGTATACAGGCAGGGCAGGCAGGGTATAGCCAGGTCGGAATACAGGCTAGTGACCAGAAGAGTCCTTCTCAGGACTATTGTGACGCCCTGGCAAAGCCAGGTTGTCACAGAAAGAGTTAATCCTCCTTGGTAACCTGATCCCACACCGGTGCAGCAGGACAAACCACATCCCCCAGTGTAAGAGAAAAACAGAGCAGAGGGGAGAGGCTGGAGCAGAGTGTGTGGAGAGACAGACAGAAGAGGAGTCTGGAGTTGTAGCTCCCAGGCTGATACTGAAGCGTGCTCCGAAAGGGCCGGGACAGGCTGTTAGTGAGGAAGGGGCCAGAGGTAGCCGGGGCAGGGTAGTGGCCCACCGGTACCTAGGGTGACCCGGATCACTGCAGGGGAGTGGGCTCCCCGTTCCCGGCTGAGGAGAAAGAGGAAGAGAGTGGAGAAAGAGGCACCTGGCTGCAGGGAAAGAACAGGAGCTGCTGCACCGTGTGTGGGACACTAACACACTCCGTACCGAAGGCTGCGGACACCGGCAGTTTCTGGTTAATTCCTGACTCTGTGTGAACTTTCTTGCAAAACGAACTGTGAGTAACAACATCCCCCGGTCCAACCGGACGCACAGCTCGCAGACCGTCTCCATCTCCTCCCCGTACCACCTCACCGGGGTCCCGGGACACCAACACCCTACCCGTGGAGGGAAATCACCAACTTGCTGCCCACCACCATCCCCGGGATCCATTAACCGGCAGCGGCGGTGCTCCGTTACCTCACCGCACACCACGGGTGGCGTCACGGACAATCTCCCTTACCAAATCCCCTTTTACTGTGGAGCCTGGGATCACAGACCGGGTCACGCCACCGTAATACCCACAGAAGTGACCCCGTGGCCCGGATCTGAGTACCCCTGGTCTCCGGGCGACACATTTGGCGTCACGAACAGGATCGAACCCATCCAGTTATCTGGAGGAAGTGCGCCTTGTTCTGGACTATCAGCGGTGCTCCGCTGCAAAAATTTTGAAAGTCGCCATCTTTGCCGCCATTTTGGGCGCGAAAATCTCCCGCCCATCGCCTTCTTCCCCGAACGGTGGGTGTGAAAAAGAGGCTCCGCCCCCTGAGAACGCGGGCGGAAGTGAAGCTCCGGAGGACCGGAAGCGAAAGGAAAACTTTAAAAAGTTGCTAGAAGGACTGCTCCCGAGTACCAAGGGGAAGCAGCAGGAAGGAACTGCAGTTCATGTGACCAGGACTGTAAAGGCAGGGACGCCAGGACTTTGCCTAAATTCCGTTCCTGGACAAGCAGTAGCCGCAACCCCGATGACATCTCACCCGGCTCCGTCAGTCCGCCCGGCCGCAGCGGTGATGACGTAGGCCCCGGCAGTCCGCCTGGTCGCAGCAGAGGCGACACCCGACCGGAAGCCTGCCCCAGATGCGGCGCCAGCCACTCCCAGGTACCCCGTCCCGGCTGTGGAGCAGCCAGAGTGCACCTGCAGGGATGAGGAGCAGGCCACTGAGCGATGGGGCCCTCGGCAGTTAGCGAGGCCGGTTGTAGCCGGCGCAGAGGGCATCTGAGTGGGCCTGGCTCCTGAGCAGGAGGCAGAGCACGGGACCCGTGCCCCGTACTGGGAGTGGCGGCAGCGGCAGTGGTAGCGGAGCATGGACGGCTACCTATAAGTTTAAAGTTGACTGTTTTATGGACTGTCACCCCTGTTCAGCGTCCTCAAGTTCAGGAGGAGGCCATCTGCACAGCAGGTGGGGGCAGCAGAACAGTTTAGAGTTTAAGAAAACGTATCTCCCGATGTGGGAAGATGTATGATTGTAATGTGTTGATTTTTCCTTTTTCCAGTTTCAATCAATGTTGGTGCCCAGACAGCCCGAGGACGGGCTGTGTTTTACCAAGGGGGTGTGTGACGCCCTGGCAAAGCCAGGTTGTCACAGAAAGAGTTAATCCTCCTTGGTAACCTGATCCCACACCGGTGCAGCAGGACAAACCACATCCCCCAGTGTAAGAGAAAAACAGAGCAGAGGGGAGGGGCTGGAGCAGAGTGTGTGGAGAGACAGACAGAAGAGGAGTCTGGAGTTGTAGCTCCCAGGCTGATACTGAAGCGTGCTCCAAAAGGGCCGGGACAGGCTGTTAGTGAGGAAGGGGCCAGAGGTAGCCGGGGCAGGGTAGTGGCCCGCCGGTACCTAGGGTGACCCGGATCACTGCAGGGGAGTGGACTCCCCGTTCCCGGCTGAAGAGAGAGAGGAAGAGAGTGGAGAGAGAGGCACCTGGCTGCAGGGAAAGAACAGGAGCTGCTGCACCGTGTGTGGGACACTAACACACTCCGTACCGAAGGCTGCGGACCCTGGCAGTTTCTGGTTAATTCCTGACTCTGTGTGAACTTTCTTGCAAAACGAACTGTGAGTAACAACATCCCCTGGTCCAACCGGACGCACAGCTCGCAGACCGTCTCCATCTCCTCCCCGTACCACCTCACCGGGGTCCCGGGATACCAACACCCTACCTGTGGAGGGAAATCACCAACTTGCTGCCCACCACCATCCCCGGGATCCATTAACCGGCAGCGGCGGTGCTCCGTTACCTCACCGCACACCACGGGTGGTGTCACGGACAATCTCCCTTACCAAATACTCTTTTACTGTGGAGTCTGGGATCACAGACCGGGTCACGCCACCGTGATACCCACAGAAGTGACCCCGTGGCCCGGATCTGAGTACCCCTGGTCTCCGGGCGACACACTATTGTAGCTGTATACAGGCAGGCAGGCAGGGTATATAGCCATTCCTAGTGGTGACCGTATACCAGCCTTCATCATCATATCTGGGGCTGGTGTACACAGTCTAAAACAGTCCTGATAGTGTCAGACTTCTCAGTAATTGTCGCTCCTAAAAAGCTGTTAGGTTCTTAATGCTTCCGTGCTTGCATTTAAAAACCGCACGTGTGTGCCTGTCGGTGGCAGCGTACTGGTGCACTTGTGTGCGTTTTGCACAAACTAGTATATAACGCACAAGTCTAGTGAATAATACACGTCAGTCAGCAGTGTCTGATAGTGTCAAACTTCTCAGTAATTGTCGCTCCTAAAAACCTGTTAGGTTCTTAGTGCATCCGTGCTTGCATTTAAAAACCGCACGTGTGTGCCTGTCAGTGGCAGCGTACAGGTACACGTTTTGCACAAACTAGTATATAACGCACAAGTCTAGTGAATATAATACACGTCAGTCAGCAGTGTCTGATAGTGTCAGACTTCTCAGTAATTGTCGCTCCTAAAAACCTGTTAGGTTCTTAGTGCATCCGTGCTTGCATTTAAAAACCGCACGTGTGTGCCTGTCGGTGGCAGCGTACAGGTGCACTTGTGTGCGTTTTGCACAAACTTGGATATAACGCACAAGTCTAGTGAATACACGTCAGCACAGCATTGCAAAATGCGCAAGGGCGTTGGCAATGAACAAGGAAGTGGACGTGATGGTTGTGCAGGCAGAGGCCGAGGTCGTGGGCAAGCTCTAATTTCGCCATAACAAAGGGCCACATCTACTCGCTCGCACGTCCTGTCCCAAATTCTTGGGGACCGCAGCAGTACACCGCTCTTGAACCAAGACCAGTGTCAACAGGTTGTTAGTTGGATAGCGGATAATGCTTCCAGTCAGATTGGCACCACCACAAACACTCTGTCTTCCACACGGTCAAGTGTCAGTAGCCGTGATACTGCACCGCACATTTCAGAACCTGATCCTCCTTCCTACCACCAGGCTGAGTACACGTGCACGGACATTACTGATCCCACACTTGGACACTCGGAAGAGCTGTTCATGTTTCCATTCGCACATTCTGGCCTCTCGCCAGCTCCTGTTGAAGTGGGTCATGAGGAGATCGTATGTACAGATGCCCAAATATTTGAGCAGCCACGTTCTCACGAAGTTGGCAATGTGTCTCAACAAGGGGTGGACGATGATGAGACACAATTGTCAGGAAGTCAGGAGGAGGAGCAGGGTGCGGAAGAGGAAGACGACATGGTGGATGATCCAGTAACTGACCCAACCTGGCAGGAGGATATGCAGAGCGAGGACAGCAGTGAACAGGGGGAGGGAGGCGTAGCATCCCAACAGGCTGTAAGAAGCAGGGTGGTGGCCCCAGGCAGAAGTCAGGCAACCGTTCCCCGGAACAACAACACGACACAAGGTACCTGTACAAATGTTAGGTCTTCCCGAGTCTGGCAGTTTTTTAAGTTGGCTCCAGATGATTCTAAAAAGGCCATTTGCAACACCTGCCGTGCCAGCATCAGCAGGGGTACCAAAACTAGCAGCCTGACCACCACCAGCATGATCAGGCACATGTCAGCCAAGCACCCGACTTTGTGGGAAGTACAACAGAGTCGAGGAGCAGTGCTTGCTGATGTCACTGCTACGTCTTCACTTGTTGTGCATGCGAGCCAATCCCCTGTCCATGCTGCCTGCGAACAAGCCTCCTCCGGTCCTGCACCTGCAGTTGCCTACGCAGAAAGAACACCATCATCAAGCACGTCCTTGTCCCAGCGCAGCGTTCAGTTATCCATTCAGCAAACCTTTGAACGCAGGCGCAAATACACTGCCAACGCCCCACATGCCACAATTCTAAATGCTAACATTTCGCGACTGCTTGCGCTGGAAATGTTGCCTTTTAGGCTGGTGGAGACAGAAGCATTCCGCGACCTGATGGCGGCAGCTGTCCCACGTTACTCGGTCCCCAGCCGCCACTATTTCTCCCTGTGTGCCGTCCCCGCATTGCATAACCACGTGTCACAAAACATCACACGTGCCCTGAACAACGCTGTTTCAGCCAAAGTCCACCTAACCACAGACACGTGGACAAGTGCTTGTGGGCAAGGCCGCTACATCTCGTTGACGGCACACTGGGTTAATATTGTGGAAGCTGGGACCCAGTCTGAGCGAGGGACGGAACACGTCCTTCCCACACCAAGGTTTGCAGCCCCTACCTCAGTCAGGGTTTCACCCACACTCTACAGCTCCGGAATGTCATGCTCCTCAGCCTCATCCTCCTCCTGCGCATCCTCATCCACTTTACCCTCCACACCAGTCCCAAGCTGGAAGCACTGCAGCACTGCCTCGGCGAAGCGGCAACAGGCTGTGCTGAAGCTAATCTGCATAGGTGACAAACCCCACAATGCAGAAGAGGTGTGGACAGCTCTGAAACAGCAGGCAGATCACTGGCTCACACCTCTGAACCTAAAGCCAGGAAAGGTCATGTGTGACAATGGCCGGAACCTGGTGGCGGCTTTGAGGCGAGGCCAGCTGACACATGGTCCATGCGTGGCCCATGTGCTCAACCTCGTGGTTCAGCGGTTTCTAAAGTCATACCCAGAGCTGTCTGATCTGCTGGTAAAAGTTCGCCGCCTGTCTGCACATTTTCGAAAGTCACCTACTGCTTCAGCCGGCCTTGCTGGCTTTCAGCGCCGTTTGCATCTTCTGGCTCACAGACTGGTGTGTGATGTCCCCACGCATTGGAATTCAACTCTGCACATGTTGGTCAGGATATGTGAGCAGAAGAGGGCAGTTGTTGAGTACCTGCATCACCTAAGCCGTCGGGAAATGGGTCAAACTCCACACATAACACCTGAGGAGTGGAGATGGATGTCCGACCTATGTACCATCCTCCAAAACTTTGAGGACTCCACCAAGATGGTGAGTGGTGATGACGCCATTATTAGCGTCACCATACCGCTTCTCTGCCTTCTAAAACGGTCTCTGCTCAAAAACAAACATGATGCATTGCAGGCGGAGCGCGATGAGTTGGAGCAAGAAACAGTAGTGGGTGTGGGTGATAACACACAGCCGAGCCTCGTCTCATCACAACATGCAGTGGAGGACTATGACGAGGAGGAGGATGAAGACATGGAGCAACTCTCCGGCCAAATTGAGGATATGACATGCACACCAGTCATATCCTTGGTTCAGCGTGGCTGGCCAGAGGACAGGGTAGATGAGGAGGAGGAGGAGGAGGACAGCATGTTCAGTCATCGTGTTGGTCAGGATATTGAAGTACTGGCTGTTAAGACTCTGGCGCACATGGCTGACTTTATGGTAAGCTGCCTGTCTCGTGACCCTCGCGTTAAGAATATCTTGGCCGACAATCATTACTGGTTGGTAACACTGTTAGACCCACGCTACAAGGAGAACTTTATGTCTCTTATTCCCGAGGCGGAGAGGTCAGCCAAAATGCAGCAGTTCCGGAAGGCCATAGTCACGGAAGTAGGCAAAGCATTCCCCTCACAAAACGCTAGCGGCATAGGTCAGGAATCAGTGGACAACCAAGGCCTACAGCCGAGAGGGGCACAAGTCCAATCCGCCAGAGGTAGGGGAACAGTCTTTAAGATGTGGGACAGTTTTCTCAGCCCCTCACGTACCACAGCCCCTGAGGTGCGGGGTAGTGCCACAAGAAATCCTAAGTTTGCACAGATGCTCAAGGAGTACCTTGCAGATCGAACAACTGTACTCCGACATTCCTCTGTGCCTTACAATTATTGGGTATCCAAGCTGGACACGTGGCATGAATTGGCTCTCTACGCCTTGGAAGTCCTGGCCTGCCCTGCCGCTAGCGTTTTGTCAGAGCGTGTTTTTAGTGCCGCAGGTGGAATCATTACAGATAATCGCACCCGCCTGTCAACTGAAAATGCTGACAGGCTGACTCTGATCAAGATGAACAAGGGTTGGATTGGGCCAGACTTCACCACACCACCAGCAAATGAGAGCGGAATTTACAGTTTGTAACGGGAATTTGCCATGTACCTCCACTCACCCATGGGTACACACTTCTGGACTTTGGATAATCGCTGGACTGCTCCTCCTTCTCCTCATGCGCCACCATGATGACCGTTACAATAGTTAGGCCGTTGTTTCAGGTATACCCCCAGTGGTAAATTTTTTCGCTCATTCTTTCAGAATGGACATTACAACGACAGGAGACCCGCTCCTTTGCAATGGGAACAATGTTTTGAGGCCCTCATGCACATCTCTATCCAGGGACAATGTGGAGCCTCCCAATTTTTGGCTGTCCTGCCAAAGGGCTATACTACAATAGACCCACTTCCTTACAATGGGCACTTCAGGTTTACAGGCCCTCATGCACGTCTCTATCCAGGGACAATGTGGAGCCTCCCAATTTTTGGCTGTCCTGCCAAAGGGCTATACTACAATAGACCCACTTCCTTACAATGGGCACTTTAGGTTTACAGGCCCTCATGCACGTCTCTATCCAGGGACAATGTGGAGCCTCCCAATTTTTGGCTGTCCTGCTAAAGGGCTATACTACAATAGACCCACTTCCTTACAATTGGCACTTCGGGTTTACAGGCCCTCATGCACGTCTCCATTCAGGGACAATGTGGAGCCTCCCAATTTTTGGCTGTCCTGCCAAAGGGCTATACTACAATAGACCCACTTCCTTACAATGGGCACTTCAGGTTTACAGGCCCTCATGCACGTCTCTATCCAGGGACAATGTGGAGTCTCCCAATTTTTGGCTGTATTGCCAAAGAGCTATACTACAATAGACCCACTTCCTTACAATGGGCACTTCTGGTTTACAGGCCATCATGCACGTCTCTATCCAGGGACAATGTGGAGCCTCCCAATTTTTGGCTGTCCTGTCAAAGGGCTATACTACAATAGACCCACTTCCTTACAATGGGCACTTCACGTTTACAGGCCCTCATGCACGTCTCTATCCAGGGACAATGTGGAGCCTCCCAATTTTTGGCTGCCCTGCCTAAGGGCTATACTACAATAGACCCACTTCCTTACAATGGGCACTTCAGGTTTACAGGCCCTCATGCACGTCTCTATCCAGGGACAATGTGGAGCCTCCCAATTTTTGGCTGCCCTGCCTAAGGGCTATACTACAATAGACCCACTTCCTTACAATGGGCACTTCTGGTCTACAGGCCATCATGCACGTCTCTATCCAGGGACAATGTGGAGCCTCCCAATTTTTGGCTGTCCTGCCAAAGGGCTATACTACAATAGACTCACTTCCTTACAATGGGCACTTCAGGTTTACAGGCCCTCATGCACGTCTCTATCCAGGGACAATGTGGAGCCTCCCAATTTTTGGCTGCCCTGCCTAAGGGCTATACTACAATAGACCCACTTCCTTACAATGGGCACTTCTGGTCTACAGGCCATCATGCACGTCTCTATCCAGGGACAATGTGGAGCCTCCCAATTTTTGGCTGCCCTGCCTAAGGGCTATACTACAATAGACCCACTTCCTTACAATGGGCACTTCTGGTCTACAGGCCATCATGCACGTCTCTATCCAGGGACAATGTGGAGCCTCCCAATTTTTGGCTGCCCTGCCAAAGGGCTATACTACAATAGACCCACTTCCTTACAATGGGCACTTCAGGTTTACAGGCCCTCACGCACGTCTGTATGCAGGGGCATTGGTGAACCTCACAATTTTGGACTGCCCTGGCAAAGGAAAATACTACAATAGACCCACTTCCTCAAAATGGGCACATTAGACTCAAGAGGCCTTTATGTACGTCTCTTCTCAGGGACATCGGAGTGCCACACAATGTTTTCACGTAAAATCTTTCATGTAATCTCAAAAAGTAACATACATTAGCTCTATCTCACTATTGGGTATGTGCCCTTAACATTTCCGCCATGAAAATTCATTTTGGTGTCATTTTTGAAGGTTTTCTGGTGAGTCCGTAAAAATGGCGTAAAACGCAGACAAAATTGTTCACAGCTGTGACTTTTGAGTGATAAATGCTTCAAGGGGTCTTCCCCATGCTGTTGCCTTGTCATTTGAGCACTCTTCTGAGACTTTTGTGACATTTTTAGGGTTGCTACATGCTGCCGGGGGGTCATTTCATAAAAATACTCGGGTCTCCCATAGGATAACATTGGACTCGGTGCTCGGGCCGAGTACACGAGTATCTTGGGAGGCTCGGCCCGAGCCTCGAGCACCCGAGCTTTTTAGTACTCGCTCATCACTAACGGTGACCCTTATAGAGGCTTGTCATGCAAGAAAAGATATCTATCTAAACCAATTTTTTTTTTAAAAAAAAACAAGATCTCCATGTGCAAATAGTTGTTTTGGGGATTCTTGCTCTTCATAATGCCGAATAGGACACTGGTTGTCTCTATTACAATGACATGCCTGAAAGCTTATGTGATGCACAGCTACATTTTGAATTGAGTAATTTCCAATCATACGTACAGTACAGTTTGGACACACCTTCTCATTCAAAGAGTTTTCTTTATTTTCAGGACTCTGAAAATTGTAGATTCACATTGAAGGCATCAAAACTATGAATTAACACATGTGGAATGAAATACTTAACAAAAAAGTGTGAAACAACTGAAAATATGTCTTATATTCTAGGTTCTTCAAAGTAGCCACCTTTTGCTTTGATGACTGCTTTGCACACTCTTGGCATTCTCTTGATGAGCTTCAAGAGGTAGTCACCGGAAATGGTTTTCCAACAGTCTTGAAGGAGTTCCCAGAGATGCTTAGCAGTTGTTGGCCCTTTTGCCTTCACTCTGCGGTCCAGCTCACCCCAAACCATCTTGATTGGGTTCAGGTCTGGTGACTGTGGAGGCCAGGTCAACTGGCGTAGCACCCCATCACTCTCCTTCTTAGTCAATTAGCCCTTCCACAGCCTGGAGATATGTTTGGGGTCATTGTCCTGTTGAAAAATAAATGAGGTCCAACTAAACGCAAACCGGATGGAATAGCATGCCGCTGCAAGATGCTCTGGTACCCATGCTGGTTCAGTATGCCTTCAATTTTGAATAAATCCCCAACAGTGTCACCAGCAAAGCCCCCCCACACCATCACACCTCCTCCTCCATGCTTCACGGTGGGAACCAGGCATGTAGAGTCCACTCGTTCACCTTTTCTGCATCGCACAAAGACACGGTGGTTGGATCCAAAAATCTCAAATTTGGACTCATCAGAACAAAGCACAGATTTCCACTGGTCTAATGTCCATTCCTTGTGTTCTTTAGACCAAACAAGTCTCTTCTGCTTGTTGCCTGTCCTTAGCAGTGGTTTCCTAGCAGTTATTTTACCATGAAGGCCTGCTGCACAAAGTCTCCTCTTAACAGTTGTTCTGGAGATATGTCTGCTGCTAGAACTCTGTGTGGCATTGACCTGGTCTCTAATCTGAGCTGCTGTTAACCTGCGATTTTTGAGGCTGGTGGCTCGGATAAACTTATCCTCTGCAGCGGAGGGGACTTTTGGTCTTCCTTTCCTGGGGCGGTCCTCATGTGAGCCAGTTTCTTTGTAGCGTTTGATGTTTTTTGCCACTGCACTTGGGGACACTTTCAAAGTTTTCCCAATTGTTCGGACTGACTGACCTTCATTTCTTAAAGTAATGATGGCCACTCATTTTTCTTATCTCAGCCGCTTTTTTCTTGCCATAATACAAATTCTAACAATCTATTCAGTAGGACTATCAGCTGTGTATCCACCAGACTTCTGCACAACACAACTGATGGTTCCAACCCCATTTATAAGGCAAGAAATCCCACTTATTAAACCTGACAGGACACACCTGTGAAGTGAAGACCATTTCCGGTGACTACCTCTTGAAGTTCATCAAGAGAATGCCAAGAGTGTGCAAAGCAGTAATCAATGCAAAAGGTGGCTACTTTGGAGAACCTAGAATATAAGACATATTTTCAGTTGTTTCACAATTTTTTGTTAAGTATTTCATTCCACATGTGTTAATTCATAGTTTTGATGCCTTCAATGTGAATCTACAATTTTGAGAGTCATGAAAATAAAGAAAACTCTTTGAATGAGAATGTGTGTCCAAACTTTTGGCCTGTACTGTAGATAAAGGTATGTTACTGAGCTAATGTCAATACAGCCATAAAATTAAATGGGCTGTCATCTGATCAAAAAGGGAATTTAATTGGGGGCAGGATTGAAGTAACTCAACTATAGAAGTTTGTTACTAATGTTGTCTATAAGGTCTGGACTTTTTTCTCCTTTTTGTGACAAGAAGAAAGTCACATATCCTACATCTTCTGCCGATCCAACATCGCTTCCACAGACAAAATATTAAAGGCATAGGATAGAGTTGTGTCATGCACAGACTTAGGGAAGGTTCAGCAACCGGTGAGACACACAACAAACAAGGGGTACACTGGTGACACTTTAACAATGATGGGCCCTGGTGCTAGGGAGGGGGATGATGGGACACCTCCTGCACTCAACTGCAGCTGGACCCTGCACTCCTAGTAAGCCCTAAACAGGTTCTGCACCTGACGTCGAGCAGGATAACTGAAACTCTACGAAATCCTTTGATAACCCTGGCTAGTGAGCTGGCAGGTGAGGATCACTAGTCCCACTGCTGCACTAATACAACATAAAGGGGAAGGCACAACATACAGAGGAAACAACAAAGAATAAGGTCCAACTTCATTACTCCAGTCAGACACCAAGACTGCAACCTATACTGCTCCTACAACAAAGGATCTAGCAGCTCCTTCCACCTCAAGGCCTAGCTTCAGAGTGAATCAATATAACCAAATCCCTCTACTGGGAGATGTGACCATTTATAGGGAAAGGGAGTGGTTAAAAACCAGTAACACCTAAGGCTAAGAGTCAAGCTGCTGGAAAGGAAAACTTACATTAACCCTAGAAACACCAAAATAAAGGAAAATACATGTAATATAAGGAGTCTCAGATGGCAATGTGAGACTCTGGCCCAGATTCTGTCACAAGTCTCTAAATGCTGAGAGATGGCAATGACAAATGAACCAGCCCTGAAAGAAAGGATAATCTAATAGTGTCAATCACAAACTTAGCTCCTCCCATAAGATTTTGTATCTCATGGGGTGGGGCTAACAGGAAAGCAACCCATGATTGGCATCAAGAATGTCATAACATGACTGGAGGTAAAGAACAGACATCAAAGCCAAAATTTAAAACAGACTGCTTTAGGATGAGATATTTTGATCATGAACATACAAACAGTTAATTTCTGGGGGTGACCAGACAACCCCTTTAAATTAAAAAAATATATATTAAAAAAATATATATCTGCCTAGGGGAGGGTCACTGTATATGGATTTATGAAGTTCCCGTGCTGCTGTATGCTGTTCTTTTGGCCTCCCTCTGCTCATTTCATATGCACTGCTTTCCCCACCCACCGGCCAGCCTGGCATCTGTGATTGGTTGCAGTAAGACGCGCCTCCAGCCTGTGTGACACATCTACCTGGAACCAGTCACCGCTCATCACGGCTCATTCATTCTGCACTCACAGCGGGCAGCCGTACTGCTCTATGGCCCCTCGCTGTGATATTCAGATGTAGCAGAGCTAAATCGCCGTGGGTTCTCGTGAGGATTACGTAGGACCTGCAGGGTGTTGGGGGTTAATAAAGTGGTGAAAGGGGAGGGTTGTATTTCATTCCAAATAAAGGATTTTTTTCAGTGTTTGTTTACTTTTATTTACAAATTAATGATGCGGGTGTCATAGACACTGCCATCATTAATCTAGCACTGTGCGCTGTTATTAACTCCTTATTACCCCAATTGCCACCGCATCAGGGCATTCGGGAAGAGCTGTTAAAATGCCGGGCTTGTCACATATAATGGATGTGACAATTCTGGGCGGCTGGAGGCTGATATTTTTAGGCTGGGTCTCTCCAGCCTGAGAATACTAGCCCCCAGCTGTTTTTTTCTTGGCTGGGTTTGAAAATTGGGGTGACCGCACATCATTGTAAAAAAAGCCGCATACGGTTCCTTTTAGGCCGGAGTCACACTTGCTAGGGACTTGCACGAGCCACATCACATCACCTGGCAGCCGCACACTCTCCGGACACGAGCGCGCAGCTGCATAAAAATACATGCAGATGCATGTTCCTGTCAAGAGAGTGTGCGGCTGCCAGGTGATGTGATGCGAGACTCACGCAAGGGTGTGACTCCGGCCTTATTTTGATGCACAACCATGATAAAGCCCGACAGCTGGAGGCTGCAGCCATGGGCTTTATCTGTGCTGGTATCAGAATATGGGGGACCCTGTGCTGATTGTTTTATTTATTGTTATACCACAATACTCACCCGCAGACAGCTGCACTGCTTTCTCGGCCCACTAGCCATGCTGGCGCCTGTGATTGGTTGCAGTCAGCTGACACGCTGACACTCAGGGTGGAGGTGCGTCTAACTGCAACCAATTACATGCGCCGGTGGGCGGGAAAAGCAGTGAATATTTAATGAAGGTTGAAAGCATAACTTGGACGTAGCTTAACACCATGTCCGGTTTGGTGAGTACACCACGCGTGCTCTACCCCCCTATCCCTTCTACCAACATTTTTAATCTCCGGATTCTGGTTCCCATAAACTTATATAGGTACCAGATTCCAGACCTGATCTGGGTTTTTTTTAAAAATCCAGCAGAGACCCGCCGGTCCCAGTTTTCTGTGAGTTTGACCAACTCTACTCCCTATCTGATTTCTTTGCCTGGCACCTGACCTCACACAGACAGTAAGCTATCATGTTCTCCATTCTGTCAGTTGGTGAAAATTGGACGGCATAAGTGCTATTTGATTTTTTTCCACGGACCTGTTGACTTGCATGTCCAGGCGTGATCTGATTTCTCAAAGCAAATCATACACTCTGCATTTTTTTTCCCTTGATCAGACTCGATCGGAACAAAAAATTGGATACGTGCACAACCCTATAAAATAACATTGGTCTGAGTGCAATCCGATGGGCTGTCGTAACACACTCGGACCAAAAATATGGTCATCTGCAGGAGTCCTTAATCTTGTAAGTGCTCAAAATGATTTCCACCCATGTTGCAACATCCTGAACTTACTTTTGGGCCACCGTGAATAATGTCTAATCAATGGTGCCATGTAGCCGATCTGATATTGATGACCTATCCTAAGAATTGTGTCACGTGTATAAGGACAGGCTCAGGATCAGAGTTCTCTATTAACAACTGAGACCATGCACATTTTAATGTTGCTTTTTTCCTTGGAGCATTTTAGGGTTAATCCCTTCCCTGGTGCAGCAGCAGACTTGCTCAGCTGTCTTCAGTTGAGCACTTCTGGGCTGTATTTAATCCCTCTGATTCCTGGAGAGGTTGCCTGTTATTCAACTCAGTTTGGAGCTAGCCAAGGAGCAGAGAGGATGTGCTTGTTGCTGTCTGCTGTGGTTTGTCGATTGTTGTCTGTTTTTATTATTACCTCCATTCCCTTGTTACCCCTACCCTTATACCTTTGGTTGTTCCCTTGTGTAGTTTTTAGGTGTGCATGAGGTTTTATTTTACCCGTCTTTTTTTCATTTCTGGTGCAGTTTTTGGTCTTTCCGTCTTAGTTGGTCCCCTGGATGGTGGGAACTTTCTTATCAGGTCCAGGACAGGAGGCAGGGCCAGGTCAGAGGCCCAAACCTCCCTACCTTTAAGGGTACCTCCGGGTGTGAGAGTGAGCTCAGGGGCCAAAATCTTAGGGTCTGCATAGGGTTTGCTGTGTCCCCTGGCCATCCATTGCACACCCGTTCCTGACAGATTGGCCATCAATGTAAAAGTAGGGGACAACCTCTCTAAGCACAAAGGGTTAAATGACTTCTTAGATGCCATTCTTTTTCCAGGATTTACCGGCTCCTATCTATATTTGTTATTGCCTAAAGGAAAGTTCACTTCTATACAATTCAAGATGTTTCGGAAAATTGTTGTCATGTGTATCAATTGGATGAGTTTCCATAATGGAACCATGGAATGGGATCCGCAGTATATAGAAGGGTCAGCGGATACAAAAATATCCTGGTCTATATGGAAATAAGTCTATCATACGGACGATTGGGCGAATCTCCCATAGAATAAGGATGATACAAATCTCCAGAGACTTTACGCAGCCTTCTAAGACCTTTGTTTAATTCTAGCATAATGGATCTTCTCGCTAATATTATAGAACTTTTTTGTATTTTTTGTTTTTCAGCCGAGTGCAACATATATTTTTATTAGGAAAATGGCAATTTTTCATTCCGAAGCTAAATTCGTCTTGACAGGTGAACTTGCACTTTGGAACCCATTCCAGACCTGACGCCGCTGATCAATCGATGGCTCAGAAATGAGTTGCGTATTGTGCAGCACATGAGGAATTCCCCCCAGTAATAAAACGTGGCTCTTTTCATTGTTCTATTGATTAATGCCACTTTACAATCTTGTCTGTGATTCCAAAAGGTGACATTGAAAGTGCAAAATATAAAAAAAAAATAAAATATGAGGTGCTCCTCGGCATACTAGTGCATGATCTGCTGGGAATATGGAGAAATCATTTTCCGAATTTAATCGGTCAGAGAGAATATCAGAAGGTCATGTTGTCAGCAATGTAATAGAACTGAAGAAGATGCGGCATGTCGTTAGCAATCTACGGAGGGAATCCAAGGGTTTCCGAGACGGTTCTCCATACCTGACACCGATATAGAGATACATAACGTCAGCCAAACAAGAGGAAAAGCCAATTCTTAACCCCTTTTTGCAACAACGAATTTATGCATTTTTCTTTTATTTTCCTCTGCTCCTTATAGAATGAACTATATGAAACAAGCAGCCTAGAAACTTTATCCTGCTGGTTATTTACCTACGTGTTTTATGAGACGACTGTTGCTTTAATTTTTACTATCGTGGGGAACGTACAACTTTTTGATGCCTTTTAATTCCAGTTTTTTTATATCAATGACCGACAAAAACTTAAATTACAATATTTTTATTTATTTATTTATTTCTATTTTAACGCCGTTCACTTTAAAGGCTGAATAATTTTATGTTTCAAAATTTTGGATTTCAGCAGATGCGGAAAATTTAAATTTTTGGAATGGGGAAAATAGAATGATTTATCTTTAATTTTTGTTTTAAAGGGAACCAATCACTAGGATTTTTGTATATAACTTAAAGCCAGGGCTATACTGGCACTATCAGGCAGATTATCTACATACCATTAGTGGCCAGCTCGGATGTTTAGGCTTTTAAATCCAAGAAAGTAAAGTTTAAAAAATCAGCATCTTCTTGATTGGCATTTGCAACTGAGCAGATAATGGGTTTTCAGATGGATTCCCGCCCCCCACCTGTTGTTCCTCCCTCTCTGTTCACTATGGTATTATACAAACTATTCACTGTGTTAAAGGACCTGTGGTGAGGTCATTCCCATGTGACCAGAAGGAGGGGGCCTCAGCCAACAAAGCTGAACACCAGGCACATGGGTATGACCTCACCACAAGTCCTTAAGCAAATTAAATAGTTTGTATAATACCATAGTGAACAGAGAGGGAGGAACAACAGGTGGGGGGTGGGAATCCATCTGAATACCCACCCATATATTATCTGCTCAGTTGCAAATGCCAATCAAGAAGCTGCTGAT
The DNA here is from genome assembly GCF_048569485.1 of Anomaloglossus baeobatrachus. Taxonomy (NCBI): domain Eukaryota; kingdom Metazoa; phylum Chordata; class Amphibia; order Anura; family Aromobatidae; genus Anomaloglossus; species Anomaloglossus baeobatrachus. The sequence continues at coordinate 32,660,853 of NC_134358.1, forward strand.
TTTTTAAAGTTTACTTTCTTGGATTTGAAAGCCTAAACATCCGAGCTGACAACTAATAATATGTAGATAATCTGCCTGATAGAGGCAGTATAGCACTGGGTTTACCTTATATACGAAAATCCTTGTGATTGGTTCCCTTTAAAGTTCTAGTCTTAAATTCTTTTTTTTTCCACTTTTTTTCTAATTATTTTTATTACATTTTTAATATAATATAGCCTGCTTTACACGTGTCGATATGACGTGCGATCGCATTTGCGATCGCACCTGCCCCTATCGTTTGCCCGTGTCGCACAATGTTATAACCCCCTGTCACACGTACTTACCTCCCGAACGACCTCGCTGTGGGCGGCGAACATCCTCTTCTTGAAGGAGGAGGGACATTCTGCGTCACCGCGACGTCACACTGCGGCCGGCCAATAGAAGCGGAGGGGCGGAGATGAGCGGGACGTAAACATCCTGCCCACCTCCTTCCTTCCACATTGCCGGAGGGACGCAGGTAAGGTGATGTTCATCGTTCCCGGGGTGTTATACGGAGCGATGTGTGCTGCCTCGGGAACATTGAACAACCGGACGTTCGATATTTAGAAAATGAGCGACGTGTCAACGATGAACGAGAAGGTGAGTATTTCTGCTCATTCATAGCTGTCACACGCTACGATATCATTAACGATGCCGGATGTGCGTCACTTACGACGTGATCCCGCCGACATGTCGTTACATATATCGTAGTGTGTAAGGCCCGCTATAAACCATCAGACAACATGGTGTAGAATACCATTGAACAAGTTTGTAAACATATATTTAGAAAATGAGCAAAGTGTCAGTCCAGAAGAAGTATATTCCTAAAAAGAAGAAAGGCAAATCATAAATAAAATATATGGTTACTAACTAGTCAGGATATATAGGCTAGGGGGAGGGAGGGACAGGTGGGATAAAAGGTAGAGGGGGGCGGAGGAGTCCAACGTCTTGAATTTTATTCAGATTTCTGGTCTTGAATTGTATTGTAAGCATGACTATCTTATATGAAGCCCTGGAGTACCTAAATGGCAGGCAAGGGGGCTTTCAGTAACCATCCAGCTACAATCCTATTGATACAGTCACCGAGGGTCAGTGAGCGTCTGGAAGTGGACCTCCTGGGCTGTACACTGGTCTCCCCTGAAGGAGCTAACCAGTAGCAAACCTCTATGCAGGGATTGTCTGGCAGAGCAACAGGGGGCCTAAATGCACGACTGCCAGGAACCAGTGGAGATCGGCTCATACGGACTGGTAAAGTCTCTTAATGTCCGCTGCTGGTGTGCTCAGATGTGGAAATGTGGCATCCCTGAGGCTTCAGTCGCCACAGAGTATTGCAGCTCATTTAGTTGAGGTATTCACCTTGAGGTAAGGAGGAGATTAATCACCAGTGTTCCACATTCACATTTTACATATAGCTTAGGAGTCTTCTCTCTGGGGAGCTGTGCTAGGGTAGGCAGGGGGTTGGCCATCACGAAGCATGGGAATTCCTCGGTCACTAGGACAACCACCTGGAGGGCGTATTCCACTTAGGGTAGAAATAGGAGCAAACTCACACAAATAACTAGACAGTCTACCCAGGACATCAGTTCTGGGACACCTTCACTTCCTTCTCTCTTGGCGGGGTCTGGAGCTGGGGGTGTACCGCTCAGCCCAGGTGCCTCACAGCTACAACGACAACTCTGACAAGGAACTTTCTTCTTCTTTCCAACACCGGTGACTTCTTCTAACTTATCCGGGGTCGGTGGAGCCCATCACAGTGGGTGACCAGTACTAACTGGGCGAGGGGCACAGAACAAAGAGTGAGTAAAGACACCTTGAACCGCAGCCATAGATTCTGTCTCTTGATTACCAGCACTGCCGCCAAACGCCATCACTACTCTCATCATCCTTCCCGGGGCCCGCTCCACCTGTGGGGAGCGATACCATCCCTGGCTGCTACTACATTCCGCCCCGGAGGACAGAGACAGCAGTGGCAGCTAAATCCCTGGCCGCATACCACAGGTGGCGTCACGACATTCATCCTGCCACTACTCCCATTATCTTCTCTCCTTATTGGTGTACACCTCGGGGCACGAAGCAAGGCAGGCCACCGCGACAATCCCGGATCATCACACCAGCCAGGCTACGAGTAACTCAGGTACGTGACACTCCCCGTGCCTGACCACCCCTGCCCCCTGGGTGCTACAGAAGCATGGAGATAGTAACTTGGACTTGGCAGCATAAGGATGGTGGCTCAGATGTGGCAGTACGGAGGTGGTGGCTAAGATTGGGCAGCACAGAGGTGGTGGCTCAGATTGGGCAGCACGGAGGTGATGGCTCAGACGTGACAGCATGGAATTGGTGACTCAGACATGACAGCATGGAGATTGTGGCTCAGATGTGACAGTGATAGCTTGGAGACGGTGGTAGTAGGCAGGATCTAGGACAAGACACAAGTTGGCAACACGGAGCTGGAACTAGGACACGGCAAGCAGTACTAGACACAGTAGCGTAATGGGACATGAGAACTAGCAACATACTATAAGGCAACATTGCTCAGGCGCCTCCTGTAAGGGGAGGCAGTCTTAAATACCTTAAGGTAATAGGTGACCTCAGGGACCACTTTCGGGTAATGGTTTGACAATCCTTTTAGAAAGTGGGCGTGGCCGAGCGCACCCTATGGACACTCACTGAAAGCCTGCGCGTGGCCTGGAGGTAGGGAAAGACCACGGGAGACCCCGGGACAGGAGAGGGGAGCGTGAAAGCGCTAGGCAGTTGAGGAGAACGGCAACCCCGCCAAGGCCTGTGAGCGGGAGAGAATATGGATGCCTCGCTGGGGTCAGGTCCGGGTTCTACACCTATGCAATCAGTACCCATGAGGGCAGAGTGTGTGTGGCAGAGAAGCATTACCTTTTCTAACCACTTAAATTCTGCTGTTGACTATGACAGCAGCATCTAAAAGGTTAACAGCAGCGATTGAAGCTAACTACAGTTGGAGGCACTAGCTGTGTAAAGTGTGAACTCAAAATGTTCCACTCTACAACATACAGTAAGTATGCTGTAGTATGCAGTATGCAGTTGTGGTATCAGTTCTGGGTAGAGGAATCAACCGTTCATGTTCCATTGTCTCATATCAGCAGAAATAACTGCAACATTTATACTTTTCAAAGTAGCACTGTGTTACCGGGGAACTGTCAGATTAGGATAAGGTGGTGTATATCGCGGTCGCTAGTCGGGGTCCACTGTGCTCCCATTTGGTAAAGGAGCTGCTGGCGACCCGCAGGTCAGACGGATAATACGGAGCTGAGTGGCACTGAAGTAATGTGAACCTGATCCACGTTAGGCATGACTTGGACCAGGACTGTTGTGAACCCTGTTTACACCATAGGGCCCACATACCCTAGACAGGAACTCCTCTGTTAGCATCACAGGGGTTCTGGAGCTCACTGTCCGTGTGCGTAGAGGGCACATCGGGACAGTCGACGCAGCAGCTGCAGCCCAGTTAAATCCACTGGGCTGCCCAAGCAGAACTGAATGGCAGGACAGGAGCGAGAAAGCTGACCCTATGTGTGCTGAGCCGTGGGTGTCTTGGCGCGAGAAGCACCGATTGCCTAGCCCTTCCTACCGCTGCTACAGAAAGGCTATAGCTGCAATGGGCTCTAAACATGAGTATATGCGTGTGCTAAGAGCATATGTGAAGACTTCGCACCTCCATGCAGTCTCCACACCCTTTTATCACCTAGGATCCGCCCCAAACCAAGGGTGAGCCACAATGGCGCCTCCAGAGGCCAACAGTGGAGTGCCACATCATCAGTGACATCACCAGCGGCCTATCCAGAACCGCCACGTCACTGATGACAGAATGGCATCACCACCCCAAACACCCTAACAGTCATCGTCTGATGACCAATGGTGGGGTGCCAGGTCATAGTAGGGGTGGGCCTCCGTGAGCAACTCCGGAGTGGCCACATCATCTGGATACCTGATCCTGATGCTGTCCAGCCTATCAGGGCCTGCCACCTCACAGACATGCCCAGTGAAGTCCTTACTGGACTTAGCCTCCAATGCATTAAGTGCCTGAGCATGCTCAGAAGCCTGAACAACTAACTTAGCCTCGGAAATCAGACTATCATCCTGAGCATGCTCAGTAGGAACAACACAGGACTTAGACACATAACGAAGTCCAAGTACATGAGCAGAGAGGCTTTTCGCACAAAGTGTGGGAGCATGCTCAGTAGCCTGAACTGAGGACTTAGCTTCAGAAATGGTACTAACAGGCTGAGCATGCTCACTTAGACATGGAGGAATAAGGCAGCCAGCCGGACGACCTGAGGCACGGCCAAAAATGGCGGCCGGCGACTGGGTGTAGCAGGAACCGCAGCACCGATTCATAACACATTGTCTGTTTTCCAAAGATGTTGTGGAAAGATGAAGCTGATGACCAGAAAGCGACATCTTGCCCTGTGCATGTGTAGCACCACTGTCTTGGCCAACCCACGAAGGGCAGGAATTCTTTAACTCTTTTTTGCCCAACAATGGCCACCGTTCACAAGCTTCTTCAATAAACAGTCTTTCCAACACTCAGTCCATAAGGCGCACAGTACCCAGGTTTGTTAGGCTGGGCACGATATCCTGTTCATGACGCCAAATGTAGGTTTTAACCTACTCGTTAGTCATGAGATGGCTTGGCCTGTTTCCGTTGCATCTAGGCGTACAGGAGGGAAGGAAAGTCTGTAGATGATCGTGAGACCACCTGTGGTATACAGCCAGGTAACACCCATCGCTGCTGTCACTGTCCACTGGGGCGGATGTCTTTGCAGCTAGGGTAGATTTGCTTCCAGGCTGACCGGACCGCTAACTCCTGGACTACACCAGATACCAGTAAAAGGTAAAAAGAAACTTCAACCTGAGTTGTCCAGTGCTTGCCATTGCCCTCAGCCCTCCACTCCCAACGTATTACTCTGTTCCACAGTCATCCTCTCCCTGGGGCCTAGCTTCACCTGTGGAAAGCAAATCTACCCTAGCTGCAGAGACATCATCCCAGAGGACATCACCCCAGCGAAAGCAGCGGCGGCTGTTACCTGGCCGGATACTGCAGGTGGCGTCACAATCATCTAAAGACTTTCCTTCCGTCCTGTACACCTCGTGGCAACGGAACCGGGCCAAGCCACCTCGTGATGATGCAGAGGATCTGCACCCCCAGCCTGATGACGAGTAGGTTAAAAACCCTGCCCCGTGGGGTGCTACACATGCACAGGAGAATAGTTGCTTATACTAGCCAGAATAAACTGCGCATGCGCTGTTCTTGTGTAGCAAGGCACATGTGGAAGATTTTGAGTTCAGGATGGATGATGGAAGAGATATTATTCACATTAAAGAAATCCGTCGCAATCCGTTGTTTTGTGACAAAAACTGATCCAGCGCTGGATCCCTCCCTCTCTTTCTCTCTCTCTTTGCTATGAAAAAAGTGGCACGACGGATCCGTTTTTTTACTGGATCCGTCACATCAATTTTACCACAATCTGCGACAAATCCATCGCATCAGTCACCATACAGATTGTGACTGATGAGAAAAAACTGATGTGAGAAAGGGGCCTAACCCAACTCTAGCCCCAGAATCAGTTGGAAGATGACATCAAACATCAAGTTCCTTGGGGAACCAAAGTATTAGGAATTAATCAGAAGCTGTGAAGAAAGTTGGATCCTAAAGATGGGATGTGTGATTGATAGGAAAAAATTGCCTTGAAGGGGTTGTCTACTGCTATGAGAATTCCTCCTGATTCCAAAACTTTCCCCCACATAAAATAATAAAGCCTATACTCAGCTCCCGTAACGGCGCCCTTCCAGGTCCAATCAGCTCCGGCTTCTGTCTCCCTGCCTTCGGACACAGGAAGTGAGGAGCAGCTGCAGTGCCCCTTCCTGTTGATTCACTTAATTGTCCGAGGGCAGGAAGAAAGAAGCTTATTCTGATTTTACGCAGGGCTCCCATGACATCACCACATCCCATGTGCCTGGAAATGCGATCCGTGGCAGCACTGGATGGCCCTAGCACAGAAGGTGAATATAGACTTCTTTTTATTTTACCTGGGGGAAACGTAGAATTAGAAGGGGTTGTCCTAGTAGTGGACCCACCTTTAAAGCATTACACCAGCAATTGTTTTAATTGTACCACTAGAATGGTGCTCCTAATCTAAAGGGGGCTTTACACGCAGCCATATCGCAACGAGCGGACCCGCCCCTGTCGTTTGTGCGTCACGGGCAAATCGCTGCCCGTTGCACACAATATCATTAGGAGGCGTCACACTACGTACGTGCCTAGCAACGTAGCTAGGGGGCGGTTCGTGTGGCGTCACAGCGGCGTCACTAAGCAGCGGAGGGACAGAGATGAGAGGCCGTAACATCCCGCCCACCTCCTTCCTTCCTCATTGCCGGCGGCCGCAGGTAGGCTGTAGTTCGTCGTTCCCGAAGTGTCACACATAGCGATGTGTGCTGCCTCGAGAACGATGAACAACCTGCGTCCTCAACAATCAACGATTTTTTGAAAATGTACGATGTGTCAACGATGGACGATTTCGTGAGTATTTTCCATTGTTAACGGCCGCTCGTTGTTGTCACACGCAACAACGTCGCTAACGATGCCGGATGTGCGTCACGGAATCCGTGACCCCGGCGATATATCGTTAGATACGTCTTTGTGCGTAACGGGGCCTTTAGTCCTCTGCCACCTGTCTTATTCTCACTGTCTGGCATCTTCATCTGTTATCACCTCCGCTCCCGTCGCTTTTGGCCAGTTTGTGAGGTGCTGGCAGCTCCAGTGTTACTTGGAAGTCACTCTTCAATACAAATCTATGGGGACATGGTTTTGGCTTCATTCTGGCTCTCATAGACTTGCACTGAAAGCTTGTGATATAACTTCTTGCAGTCAGAAGATGGTACCTTAAGAACGGAGAGGCGCCAATAGAAGGTGAAAAAATGCCAAAAGGTGAGTATAATATCAGGGGCAGGGATCTTAACTTTGAATGTTCAGATCACCACTCCGGCGCTGAAAAAAACCCTAAAATGCTGGCAGGGATTTCATAGATATCATCAACATTGAAGTCAATGACTTAATGGAATATACTTTTGTCCTTGGCATGACAATGGGACTGGAGAGACAGCAGCTCGCATTAGC